>NW_009258952.1:7089787-7118383 GCF_000687185.1 Egretta garzetta | reverse complement strand
CCTCCCTCGACCTGCTGGCCACACTTCTCCTGATGCAGCCCAGGGTACGGTGGCGCACACTGCCGGCTCATGTCCAGCTTTTCAATGCTTTATTTTTCACAAAGCGAGCTGACATTTGAAAAATCAAGAACTTACATTTTCAGTGCTGCACAATCCCAAACAAGGTGTACAGAATGAATAAACTAGTAAAGCTAGCAAAAAGCAGTTTGAAGTATTTACAGGAATCAGCATTCTTCCCAAGGGTTTTGCAAGGATTCAAAGTGGAATCAAGCATTCAAAATGTCCTTAGAGATCCTAGTTTACTGCAGGGCTCATTTTCTGACAAATATTTAATGTTACAAAAAGTGCTCGGCAAAATGAAAAGCTTTTTCTTGAGATTTTTGCCGTGCGGTGAACTCAGAGTCCTATTTTACTTTATGTTTCTGTAAATGAGTTTTATAAATATTTGGCTAGCAAGCTTTAAGAAAACACTGAAGTGATGTTAGGAAAAAATTAGGTGGGCTGGAATTCTGACAGAAACGGAAAAGTAAGGTATCAGGGGAAGTTACTAAATTTACAGTGACTAACAGAAAGAAAGAGGGCACATGCACTGGGCAGTTCATGCTGAGTAGCCTTTGCCTTCCCTCTGAGTTGCTTCTTTTACCACCTGGGTCTAACAGGACTCATGCTTATTGGGGTTTTTATGTGAATCTTTGCATTCACTCATCTTGCCTTGCATGTACACATAAAAAGGTATATTTTTCTTTGCAAATTATCCATGTAAGGCAAACCAATCCAAGTGTAACAGAAACTGTGGAAAAAAAAAGTTGTCCAACTGCAAAAGGCATTTCTGCATGAATTTGCCTTGGGTTTTTGCTCTTTATTACTGTGGGAAAAATACTCTAATGAATTCTTTTATAAAGGTGTTTTGTTTTAAATAATTTTTCTCCTGTTTTCCCTACTGCTTTGGAACTTTTCAGTTGCTTTCCTAGAAGGGATACACACATGGATTTTATGTGATAAATACAGAAATTCCTTAATGGTAATTCAATTTGTGAAATGACTTGAGGCTTCATGCACAAGGAAAAAATAAGCTTTTAATTCTTGCTATCAATATATGTTGAATACAGCTATATTTTGGTGATACATGATTTAAATTTTAATTGTTAGAAAATTTCTTATCTCTTCCCACTATTTTCCCTGGGAGCAATGCCAAAAAGTAACGTAATTACTTGTACATATTTCAGTATAATCGGCAGCTCTAAATCACCCAAACTTCAGTGTTTAACTGTCTATATATTTTTTGCTGGATTGGGGTCACTGTTTATCATTTAGCAGGTTAGTCATTAAAATAAGTATTTTAAGGTTCCACTGCCACATCAGGAGCAACATCAGTGTGCCTGTGAGGTCGTATGAATTATAAAGGTCATACTTATACACACAAAATTAGTGTGTTGTGATACAGAAGTTTGCAAATCCAAGTTGACTTGGATTGTGGAAATGAAGGCACATAAAGTTAAAATTTTAAATTTTAAATACTCTGTAAAAATAATAACAGGTAATATTACATTAGTGCAACTCTTCCACAGCTAGTCAAAAAAAACCTGCAAATGCGTAAGTTTAATTACTATTAGCGAAATTAATGATACAAGATAGTAGAAGACCATAATATCAAGGTTCTTGGGGAAATAAATGGTATTTCCTGCAAGAAGTTAAGCAAGTAGTTTGAAATATATACCTTGAACCTCTTTAGTTGAGACTTCCCCTATGTAAAACAAATTCCATAAAACAGATATAGCATTTTGTACATACAGCTACAAAACAGTTATTTCTTACTTTTAAAATTCTCTTTTACTTTGGAGAGCACCTGAAGTACTTAATTTTTTTTCCCCTCCACTTCTTACCTGCTGGTATTCTTTTTGCTGATATCATGTTGCATATTGCAAAACTTGAGCCCCCCTTGGTGCCTGCCTGACCCCTGTAATGCATGGTGGGGCTGCACCATCTCCCTGCCCGGACCCCCAGGGGCAAGGGCTGCTTCCAAAAAGGCCCCTGCTCCTCCCAAGGTCAGTTCATCAGCCGCCCTGGCAGGCGTTGCATGCAGCTTGTGGTTAGTGATGCCAAGGAGATCTTTCATGGGACAGACAGAAGGGCAGATGTCTTCTGGAGTAAAAATACTCTAAGTTGAAAATATTTAATCCTCTAAAATGGAATTTTAAATTGAAAGAATTTTCTGAACTTTAAAAAAATATAAACCAGTAAGTGCCTTGTTTTTACCTGTCCAAAATTTTGGTTTCTTGGGCATGACAAATTCAAAAATACTAGTCCAAATAACAGTAAATAAAACAGGACTGAAGCTTAGAAAGAATTGTTCTGGTTACATTTCAGGAACTGAAACAAATGTGATTCCCAGGTGCCCACATATTTCCTCCTTCCTTCTTGCTTGTAAACAGAAAGACTATGTAAGTTAACTTAAACTACCATTTTTTTAGTGTAAGGTTTAGTGTAAAATGTGCTGGCTGACTGCCATGGGAAGCAAAAAAGCTTGTAATTTCAATTACACGGCATTTCAAGTAGAACAGGCCCTAATGTGGAAGCTGGGGATTAGAGGTGGCTGCCAATATTGCAGCAGAGCTCTGAGAAGGTTTATTATTTTTACAGTACCAAAAAACCATGTTGACTAGCTCACCTTATGTCCTTGAGCAGACTATGGAAGCTGAAAGATTAAACATTTAGTGAACTCTTACAGAAAATATATGTTGTGTGAAGAACCTTCAAACAAAATATTGCACAAAAAGTTCCGCTGCGTGAATAACAACTGCCCTTGCAGCTGCTTGGTCAGAACAGAAGGGACGCTTCCAAACAAATTTTTCAATAAAGGCTATTTTTTTATATGTGGAGGGATATCTGTCAAACTTGTCTATTTAAGATATTCAAGCTATTCAGCAAAGAAATGGTAGGTTATACATAGAAAGCTAAGCATGGATGTCTTCCAGTATATGTCCTGAAGTTACCAATAAAATTTGCACCTGATTAGCAAAACTACATAGAAGAAAAAGTTCAATCAAAATGCATTTCATATCACAGAATGACAGAATGGCAGGGGTTGGAAGGGACCTCGGGAGATCATCCAGTCCAACCCCCTTGCTAAAGCAGGTTCACGCAGAGCAGGTTGCACAGGACATCGTCCAGGCAGGTTTTGAATATCTCCAAAGAAGGAGGCTCCACAGCCCTTCTGGGCAGCCTGTTCCAGTGCTCTGTCACCCTCAAAGTAAAGAAGTTCTTCATGTTCAAATGAAACCTCTTGTGCTTCAGTTTGTTCCCATTGCCCCTTGTCCTCTCGCTGGGCACCACTGCAAAGAGTCCGACTCTGTTCTCTGTTCTGACATCCACCCTTAAGATATTTGTATGTGTTGATGGGATCCCCTCTCAGTCTTCTCTCCTTCAGGCTAAACAAGTCCAGATCCCTCAGCCTTTCCTCATAGGGGAGATGCTCTATATATTTACAGCTTGCCAGGAACTAACTAATTAACTGGGTCTCACCTCCTTTTATTCATTTTATTGTGATCGTGCAATTCAGATAGTCTTTAAAAATGAAGAAGCACTTTCTCTTGTGGGGTGGGGACTGTTCCCACACCTGGAAAGAGATCATGTGTGTGCATGGACATGCATGTGAGTACCTGGGTGGTTTACTCTGAAGCAGGCCAAAATGACATAGAAACATAACACTGCATTGTTTATTAACACTTTTTATGGTCAGCAAGAAAGAGTAATTTATTTTCTAACAAGCACTTGATATCCAGATGATGTTGTAGGTAATTTGGAGACCTTCCTCTTGACCTTAGCTATTCTGAAATGTTGCACCTCTGTAGAACTCTTCCAGGTGTCAGTGGGTATTACACAGCCTGCATCAAGTCAGCTCCATGGTGAGATGAAGATATTCACATCTGCACTGTGTGGGTTTTTTTAGGGGTAAAAGCTATACTGATGCATGCTGTTAAACTAACATTGTGCTGCAGATTGAAGCACATATAGTGATCTTGGAAAAACTTCCTTATTCTTAATTCTTAATTGTATTTCCGTGCCACTGTGGCATTCCCAGTAAGTTATGGTATTTTCCAGAAGTTCAGGGAACCAATGATGAGGGAGATTACCTTTGGCTTTTTTCTTTTAGCGATAATTTGGCTAAGTGATCAAAGTAAAAAAAACCCAAAAAATTAATTAATGTATTTTATGTGGAGAAATTATGATGATATGTAAAGAAAGCCACTAAAGAAATGGACATATAATTGACCTAAAGAGTTGACAAATGTATCTTGAGGGCTTTGTTTGAACACACTTCTGGCACAAAGAAATGTTGCCTCACCTTCAAATTTTGAAGATGATGAACAGGGCCCAGAGCTGTTAGACAAGACAAGATGACTTTCAGGAACATCCTCAAATTTAGATGTTATTTTTCTTATTAATATAAATAGGTTATTTATAAATTTTGTGCTAACATTTATAAAGCTTAATGAGTGATCAAGGGCAATTGTAGTTTGGAAGATACAGAAGGAACTGGAAGGACTTCTATGCACATGCTTCTTACATATATGATATATTTTTCAACTGCTTTTAGTCAGTCGTTATCATTAAAGTCCAAGTTAACTGACATCAGTGTTTCATCTCTGCAATTCCTGGCCAGTAGATAAAGGGTAGGTTTTGGTGAAGTGGAATAAGAAGGTTTAAATAAATGGCTTGCAAGCCTGAATCCCTTTCTTAAGTGACATATCTGAACTGCTGCCATTCATCCAGTGGTGAGAAGGGGCACCAGTGAATTCTGCTAGAGCTGTACAAATTCATTTATCCTTGCATTTAAACTGACAAAGCCTCCTTGATTAACATCCCCTACTTTCAGCTCATGTTTATCTTTTAGGAAGAAGTTATATACATTGTGTGCTGGAGACACTGAGGACCTCTGTCTGTGTTTATCCATTATTCACTTAGATGAACTCTGTCTCAAAATGTTAAAAAATATTTTTTTATGTTCAATATTATTTCGATATATAGAAAAAAACATTACCTGAGCCTGCCTCCAAAAATGTTGATGGTTATAGCCCTGAAAATACCTAGCTTCAGAGAAGGAACAAAAAATGGTTACACTACAGTTTTAAGGTCTTAATAAACTCTTGTACCTTTTTTTTTCCAGATCATCATTATTTTCTATCAAATGAGTGTTTAATTGGAAGGCACTATTATAAGCACATAATTTATCATGAAATTAAATTGCTAATATTAAATGTCTCATCTTTCATAACTAGTATTGCAATACTGTTCTGGTCTTTTGTGAAGATATTGCCTGACAAAATGCCATAAGCTTGTAATATTACATAGAACAGAACAGAAAAATGCACAGGAAGAGTCACAGAATTTAGGCAAAAAAATCGTCCAAAGTTACTTCATTAATTTCACAGGGTGTTGGAACTGTGTATGTGAAAGGGAGTTTGGACATATAACAATATGTAATGGTAGAGACTGAATATATATATAAATGTATTTGTTTTAAATCATATACAAGATAAATATTTATTCTTAGAGAGAATGTATACATCTGTGCTACTTCCAGAACTGAACACAAACTCTGTATGTCTCTGTAGCTGTGTGTTAACAGGATGAAGGTGGACACAAATATTTATTAAACGCATGTGCGTACCTGCCTTTGTCTACCTGTATGTGCTTATACACAGGCATATCCATGTCTTACATTAACTTATATAAGATTTTAAATCCTGTATTGAAACATACAAAGGTATTACTGGTGTCTGATGATCTTTGTGATTTGGAGTCTCCTAACTGCAAGTTATTTAATTCAAATATTACTCCTGTTTTTATAAACATCTAAAACACTATCATGATGACCACCATTAAAGAATCGTTTTTCTCCAGTTATCTTAGATTCTGCTACAGGCAGTAGAGAGCTGCCTTTATTCAGAGAGTCACCTTAGTTGTATGTGTCCTACATGACTGCTGTGCATAAAGGAAAGAAATAAGGCAGAGGAAAAGGCAGAATGTAAGAAGAAACAGTAGAGGTTTGTAGAAGAGAAAATGGGCCATGGAGAGTGAAACCCTCTCACCAGGGCAATGTTTGGAAGTCTGTGTTTTTAGGATGTTAGGAAGTTACTGAAAACCCATGATAATTTGCATATGATAGACTTGAATGGTCAGAGTTAAGAATATTAGAAGAGAAATTTGGTCTTCAAGTGTTACCATAGATCACTGACTAGTTTTTATGCCCTATTTCATCAGAGTTTTATTTGTGTATGAAATTGTACTTTCAAAAAGGATTCATCCTTATAACCTTGGTGAATTTTTCCCTCCATAGTCATTATTGAAGACCTGCTTGTTTTTCCACCTTATGAAAATATACACTATAAAATGTATATATATGGCCTTTTTCTGCCATAAAAATCTGGGGACAAGAGTATATCTAAAAATAAATTGAAAATTAAATATTAGAGTTGTTACAGGCTCTGTTCCCCCTTCCCGTCTGTTATTTAGTTTCATTTATTTCAGATGATTTGTTCACAGAATCAAATACTCTTCCATCTAGGGATAAATACTGAGTAACTAATATCTATTAGAAATAAACACTTAGAGCTGTGAGTAATTTAATACAGATTAATATTCTGTAGTGACCTCAGCAAGACAGATTATGACTTGGATGGAGAATTCACAATGAGGACTGAAGTGCCAAATGCTCAAAATCTCTTGGGGAAGAGGTGAATCAGGTCTAGCGATAGGTCTGAAACTAATGTGTTTGCAGGATCAGTTCCACTTCTGACTAACTCAATGTTTTATTCAGCTGTTCCTGTGTATTTACCTGGGATTAAATACAGGTAACTTTAACCAGAGCAGAACTAGTGTAAAAAAACAATTGGCAAATCAAAAAATTTCAGTAGTGTTCAAAAAATGTTGAGTCAATAACAGAATTATCTGCAGCTTTGAACTATTTTGTGTGCTGGTAAATACGACTAGGGTTTTTAATGTACGCATGTGCTGCATTACAGTGTAGCTGTTGCTTTATAAATATGAATCTGTGTTAACATATTTTAAAGATACATGGTTCACAACGATCAGTTTCTTGGAACAGATTAAAAATTTTGTAAAATATATCCCATATAACATTTTATTTCTGCAGAATTATGCATACTTTTAGAAAAGGGATGGAAGCTACAGTGCTTTATATAGTGTTTGTGATTAAAGCAAAATTTTTGTGAATAGAGATGATATCAAGCCTATATTTTCATGTTCACCCTTTGAACACTCGGTACACCTTTCCCTATGACATGAGAGTCCGGCCAGACAGGTACCACCGCGTGCTGCAGCTGTCTGCAGCAGCCCACCCGTCTGCTGGCGATACGGTTCCAGACCGGCAGACTGCGTAGCAGCAGAGCCCTGTACGCCTCCCATGAATGGCACCACCAGTTTGGGTCTCCCTCCTCTACTCAATCATTCTTCTCCCTGAACGTCTTTGAAACCATGGCCCCTCTCTAAATTTGTTTGGCGTTTACCGAAAGATTAAAAAATTTATAAGAGGTGAATGACAATGAAACCGTTGCATAAGCCTTGCTTCTTTAGGAAACCTGGAAAGCAACAAAAACCCCCTAGGCTACAGATTAAATGTTTTGGTGAGGTAATAATGTAAAATTTATTTCAGATAGGCTGTTAAGAATGCTTTAATTAATGGGGTTTTTTGTTGTTTTTATGACCACGTCTTGCATACTTGATCGTATATGTTTTGTGTATTTCAAATAAGTATTAAAAAAACTTATCAAGTTTACCTCATAGTGTATTTTAAAATCATTTCTTGAAACTGTATTGAGTGGGTTCCAGAAAATGCAGATAATTTTGAATACCACAACATTCAATCGTGAAGTGACTGGGGAGGTGGTCTGTTTGCTGGCATCCCTTCCCAACTGCTGTGTTGCCCTGATGATTTAGTTGCTGTTCCTGAAAGGAATACTTCTTGCAGTGATAAAGCAGCACTGGAAATTTTGATCAGGAAATTCTGTGATATTCCCAGAAGTGCTGCTTTGCAGAGATATGGTGCCAAATGTTATGGTAATTTAAAGTAAGTGCAACCCCCACTAAGTAATTGGAACTGCACAGAATGTAAATCATTGAAGAAATTGTCCTGTTATGTCTCAGCAAGGAAGAAGAGCTTGTGTGAAGGTATATGTCTGAATTACTTTAGAATGGTTGATTTTAATTAATGCCTACTATTTATGTTATTTAAGGTAAGACATGGTATTTTGTGATATATTGTATAAAATGTTATATATTTTACAAAAAAATCAGCAGATTCACTATTCTGAATTAGAACACCACTTTTTTTTATTGTTTCACATCTAAATGTGAAACTGGATTAAAAGTATTCCCTTTTCTTTTTATCTGTGCAAGTCTCAGACAGTTTGGACCCTGGATGCCATGGGTGTCAGACCTGGAGGCTCCCCAAGGCAGAAACTCTTAAAGGACTCCTTAGCAGCGAAAGAACTTCAGACCATGGAAAAACACCTAGCTGGTATGTATGGTACCAAGGGATCATAGAAGACCCAGCAGTACTCACCCAGCTGGCTCTGCCAATGTTTCAGACGAAAGAAAAAATTATCTATCTCACATGCTGATGAGAACAGATAAAAACTTTAAACTTCCCTTTTTCTTCATTGAAGAGAAACGGCACAATTATTGTTGTGTTTGTAGATGTAATGAACTTTGCTGTAATTAGAGAAAATACAGTAATTAAACAGTAATTAAACTGTGTTAAATATACTGCAGTCTGACAGCTTAATAACGCACTTTTTTTTTTGTTGTTGTTTTCACATTTCACCAAGACTTACACAAATAAGGACGTACTGATGCTTCACCTACAGTTAAGTAGTCTTTAGAAAAGGCTGCAGTGGACCTTTAGCTTGAGAATAGATTACTCTGCAGGAAAAGCCCACCTTGTTCACGAGACTCCTGGCTGCGTGAAGTCTGTTAACTTGTGTGCAGTAGAACATCTGCAACATCTTTGATGGGGTAACCATTTCTGAAACATCAAACAACCCCCCCTTTTTTTTCAGTGAAAATATGTTTTAAAGCTCTATAAAAAATAATGAGGGATATCCTAGGATATAGTTTGCAATTTGTTCTTCTTTGTGATCAATGTTTTATATCTTCAGCTTCAGTTATAAGGTATAAAGTAGACCTATAGCATGGTAGTCCTATATTATGCATGCTATTTGCCATATGGTGAAAGATGAGCTTCATGGGCCAACTTTTCATAAAGTAATGCAGAGCTGGAACATAAAGACTGTATATGTAAGGTGGAGGGAGACATTAAATTTATCTGACCCTTCTTTCAAGTTATGCAGAGAGTGAGGCAGAGGACTTACCACTTTCAGGGTGATGTTCTAGAAGACTTTGGACATTTATCCTACCAGTAATACTGGTGTGAAAGGCTTGGGAGCTGTGTCCTCTTTAGACAGAGGTACAGCTGTTGTACTTTTGTCTAGGGGCTGTTGCAGCTGAAGCCAAGGCAGAAGACAAAGCTATGAGCACAATGAGGGAAGCTCTTTAGAAATAGTTTTTGCTCATAATGGAGCAAGAACTAAAAATGATGAATTCTACAAATGAAGATCTTTTAGACAGTTTTTATTTCTGACAACAGAGATACTGCCATTCTATTTTTTGACAGGTTCAAGTCACTGTAGCTATTAGAGATGTAGCCACTGCCAAACTAGACTGAAAATCGATGAGCCCTCTCTCTGTGCTGAAACTGCCAGGAATATCTAGTAGGAACCAGGAGACCAGCAGGCCAAGCTGTGGTCATCAGGTTTCTTTGGCATAGCAGGGACCTGAGTACCCCAGGGGCCTCTGCCACTGAGGTAGCACTTGCCTTCCCTTGTGTTGCTGCAGTTGTCACTCAGGAGGGGTCTGGTAAAGATCTCCCTACTTTGATTTATGTCCTAACTGGTCGCATTTCCATAGTTGTACAAGCTGTTCTTGTATGCAGTATGCTCTGAAACATGCAGTTCCTTTAGATCTCCCTAGACAAAGCTGACGGTAATAGATACAATATTCAACAGAAGATGGAATTTTAAATGCTTAATTGACTGTAAGCTAACTAGCTAGATTCACTTAGTCTCCGAGATTCAGTCTGCTGTTGTGTGACCTACAAGGTCTTCTCTCTCACATCAGTGCTGCTGTTGTCATTTGGCTTTGGGCCCGTTATTTTAGTAACGCTGTAACATGGGGTTCAGTCGTTCTACCGCTCAGTAATTTTTGACTGCCTGAAAAGTTCACAAGAAAACAGCCCAGTGATTAGACATTGGACTCTTGTATTCCTAATAATCCATGTCCTGTTATAATACCACTGCTGCTTGAGACAATTATTCTCCTCACAGACAAGCACAACATAATTTCCATGAAGAATCAGCTCAGAGGACCTCAGATAATAATGCTGTGGTTTTGCTTAGCCTTATTTGTCTCATACATTTGCAAAAGTTCAAGTGTCTCTGATATCAGCACGTCTCCTCGTTTCAGTTCTCTTACCAACTGCACCGTAACCTAGAATTCTACCCAGTACTAGGCAGTCATTTAAATGCCTGAATTATGACTTGGATTATCTGTGTAATGATGAAATGCGGTCCCCTGTCTCAGATACACCTTAAGGAGCCTGGCTTTCTCTTACGGACTACGTGCTGGATAAAACTCACTCCTAACATAAGGCACAATTTGGTGCCTGGGCCTAAATTAGGGACTAGCACCAACTGCAGCAGCTGCCTCAGTACCTTGATATTTGAAAGCAGCATTTTTACAAAATCAGATATTGAAGCAATCAGTTTTCTTTCCTTCTCTACATATGGCTTATGATACTTTTTTCTAAGATCCAGTCTCTTATGTTACTGTAGCTGCTTTATATCACATGCAAGTGGAGAATATGGGTTTTTTGGTAGTTAATGCCATTATCTTGCCAACTTGATTTGTTACACTGATTCTGTGGTCATTGGGTGCTTCTGGAATATATTTTACCACAAGAAGAACTGTTAAATGCATAAACAGCTTGTAAGCGCATTATGAGTCATATCCTTATTCTCGTATTTCTGATATGAAAATAAAATGCCTTTGTGTTGCTCTGTTGCCTGCATTTTATTTTCCTTTAAATGACATTGACAAGGGATTTAAAAAATCCTAAGTCATAATTCAATTCTGGTATTTACTATGGATCAGATAATACTGTAAAGCTGGAGATGTGTGATTTTTTTTATTTCTGGATGAAAAACTGAGCTTGAAGTAAAATCAAAAAGAGGATGTGTGCTAAATAAAACTGAATAATTACACTATAGAAACATGTTAATTATATATGGAGAAATTATTGGAATAATTGATTTATCTGCAGGCTTCATTACTTTATGGAATTAAGAAAACATGAGCCAGAATAAAACATTCATTTAACTCTTATTAAATCATTCAATATTCAGATAATTTCTCAGCATGCTGTATTATCATGGGCAAGTTAGAGGTCTGTAATTCTGCAGACATTGGCTAAGCTGAATCTTTAAAAGAACATATTCCTCCTTTGGTTTAAATCAGGTAGCCCACATTGTCATTTATTGCCCCCTGAATTTTTGCCAGGCACCTTACAAATGCCAAAGTGATGTGTATTGATTTTTTTAAAAGCATAATGGGAAGAGTACTTCAAGACATAATTATTTCAAAATGGAAATAATTAATTTTAAGAGATCAGCAAGGTAGCAGTTAGAAATATTCTTAACTGTGTGCTAGAAACAATAACTATGTTTTGAAATTTGCTAACAGCAAAGCATTTAAACTTTAAAGCATTGAGAGACACTTTTAGCTGAGGCTTTCACAACTATTTCAGTTTTACCAGCTTTTCTAGTAATAGCATTTGAAATGTGGAATATCTTGTGTCAGACTAGTAACATGAAATTGTCATGGCTTATTTTCCTGTTTTCAGGGTGTTGTTATAAAATAAGTTAAATGTGGCACATCTTTAATTAAGTGCAGCATTTCTTTTATGCCTACTGGCAAACACAAGTGAAAGAAAATCTGATATTTACAATATGCAGTTTAGAATCTGTTTCTTTTAGGACTTCTAGAACCTGAAATTATTGTTATCAACATAAAAATTAAATGCTTATTTTATGTAAGTTCACTTAATAGGTGTTTAAATCAGTAGAGCCTTGCTGATTTACAGCTTTGGGGGACTGTGATTTGTACAGTTTAATGGGAAATGGCATTGCTTTTCTAAATATAACCAACTGTCCCTATCAAAACCAAGTTGCAGTAGAGTACATGCCAGTGAAAGTTCCTAACAATTGTGTAAGGTAAAATAAACTTGAATAAACTGTTCCTTAAGCTTGACATTTTTACTTGCAAGGACTTTCAGTATGTTAGCAATGCTAACATAAATTCCAGCTGCACTCACCTAACTGTGGGATGTATCTGATTTAATTCATTAGAAGCATTAATATAATTTAAATGAATCCAGAAGACACTTCATCACTAGCCCCGATCTCTTCTGTTTTTAAATATGATCTTATTCCTTATGGATGTGTGAGGGGCAGGGACTGGACCACCAGATAACGGCCACCTTTTCTCCTTGGATTCTAGATGTTGGTGACCCTGCCACCTGCTGTGGCACTGATGGCAGGCCAGAACACAAAATTCAGATTCAAACAGGATCACAGATCCAGATGTGCCAGAGTTCAAGGGTTATTTCCCCCAGAGTTTTGGTTGGGCAACAGACAGCAAGGCAAGAAGCAAAAGTCTTTCCTTGAACCAGTCTTGGATTCCCTTTGCTGCAGCTTAGGATGGCAGGTTTAGCTCACCTCTCCATCTTGGTTTGATACTAATGAGAAACTGTACAAAAGCCACAGAGAGAAAACTCTGAAGAAACGAGAGGGATTTTTATAGGTTGTATTGACGTTCAATGAAGTGGTAATATTTCATTTCTGTGGGATAGTCGTGTTTGCAGTAAGTCAAATGTAAATAAACTTTGAGGAAATGCTTGTCAAACATTTGAACTGTTAATTCTGATGCCTTATTAAGGGTGAGTAGATTTTCTCTGCATAGCTTAGGTTGTGACTTACATTGGAGAAAATAAGAGTTCTAAACCAGAGAGAAACAGAAAGTGAGTTTCTTTCTTTCTTTTTTGTTTGTGTGTGTGTGCACAGATATTGAGAAGGACCTAGCACTATGGGAAGAAGCAAGGCTCTCAAGAAGCCCTAGTATCCAACATCATAATTTAGCTACATCTGACCATCAAGGCAATCTTCAAGCTACACAGGGCCAAAATCCAAGGCCTCAGGTGCCAACTCAGACGGGGAAGAACATTCAGCTCCAAGCAAACAAATCACCACCGCTGCCCACTAACAGCAGAACACAGGTGTCCAGTGTTGCAAACAGTAGGCCTCCAACACCCAGTGCACAAACCAACAGGCCACCAACTCCATCAGCTCCAGGGAGCAGACCTGTGACCCCGAATAGCTTGCTGTCACGGCCTCTTACCCCTAGCAACCAAGGAAATAGGGAAGGCATCATTAGTATGCAAAGAAGCAGATCTTTGACATCTAAGAGCCAAATGGGGAGGACCCTCAGCGCTGCTTCAGGGCTCTCTGTGCCAATGAGTGGAGACATTGTTGGAACTGTCACTACTCAAAGAAGCAGTTTATCAGAAGTAAGATTTTCAATTTAATGTTTTTGCTATGTTTAAGAGCTGCTATAACGTGAAGACTAGATTGTGTTTTATGTTGAAGTAACATCAGTGTACCTAATGTGACTTACTACTCTGAAAAGAACTTGAAATATAATGATGACAATATTAGCAAGGAAATACTGCTCAGCTTTGAGAGGTACTGATTGAGAATGTCAGGGTTATTACAGAAATCATACTGAAACAGTCATGCCCCCCAAATTTTCAGGAGCTCTGTAGGGTTTTGCCTGTATGATGCATAGCGGGTTTATTAGCCTTACAGTTTCTGAGAGGTGCGTACCTCTGGAATATTAAACACAACTTTATCTTATCTTTATGATTCCAGGGTATTTTTTTCCTACTGCACTGACAGTGCATAACATTTCCTTGGTCTGCTTTTTCTTTCATTTTTTGGACACACTGGAGTGATAAGTTAAGCATCACTTAATGGACAGATTTTCCAAAATGCAAAACTGAACTGCAATGAAAAAATGTCCAGCATCATTGAATTGCTGCCTAATGCTATGTGCATGTTAACTAGGCTGACTCAGAGCATAAAAACTTCCTGTCCCATATCAATGCCTTTTACAGGATTAGTGTTTCTTTAAAACAAAACAAAACAACAAGTTAAAGTACCTTGTAAATTTTGAGTGGGGTTCTCCTCTGCTAACCTTAACTGCCTTAAAGATAACTCTAATGTGGAGGCAGTGTAAATAAAAGCACCTGTGAAAGAATAGCCCTGCTGTCTATCTCCGATACATGCCTTATAAAGGTGAGGGTTTTTTCTCAGGAAATGTAAGTCCTTCTATACTGACTTGAGAAGGACGTACAAGTCTAGATTGCTAATTTTTTAATGGTGGAATAGGTTGGTTCCCACCATGTATTACCAATCTCTTCGTAATCCATTTGTCAAAGCCTGGAGACCTTTTTTCCAAGACTGAAAAAATCATACCTTTAGATAATTGTTTCTGAGAAGTATCGTTTGTTGTAAAAATCTGTTGGGTATGACACTTGACAACAACGTATTATCAGTCTAATGACTTCTTAAAGAAATTTTAAAATGTTCTTTATAATAATATTGCTTAGAGAAGCTTGTAGGAAAATTAGAGATTTGATACTCAGTATAATCTTGCAATTAAGTATATGGCCTCCATTATTTATTATGAAAGAAAGGAAATGAGGCACAGATAACTCTTGAACTAAAGAATTTGGGGAGCAAATCTTACTTAAATATGGTGGTGAAAAAAATTCCTCATTTTGGTGTTTGAATGGCAGTGCACAAATCCCATCACTCGACCTACTTCTTCACCTAGAACTGGATATCCAGCTTAAAGACATGAGGACTAAAGGTGACTACAGCTCTGTTGAAAGTAACTTCACTGACAGTTAATATATTTTCAAACCAGAAGTTTTCCATGGAAAAAAATACATAATTGTAACAAATCTATTTTTTGACAAACAAAACCCCTTTGTCTCCTGTTTTGAGGGGTTGGGTGTGTTTGTGTGTTGGAATTTTCTCACATACCAGAAAACAAGAATTGAAATTAATTTTTAATTAAAAACATTCAGAAGAAATGAAGGGTTTCATTGTTTTCCACTAAGCACTTCACTCCTCTTTTTTTTTTTTTTCTTTCTTTTTAAGCAGTCTTGTTTTAACTGATACATAGTTATGTGATGCCAACTAGAATTACTGTATGGACTCCCAAAAGTGCCATGTAATGAACACTGCATCTCCACCAAGGGACATCTAATCTGTCCATCACTTCTGATCTTCCCTCTAACAAGGCAGGCAATTAAGAAAGTGTTCTTCCACAGCCTTTCTGTAGTTATAGTAAGAATAACCATGAGTCCCATTTCATTTGCTGTGACTTGTTACTTCTGTTTGCCAAATCCCAAGCTTTGCTGATAGCTCTTACAATGTGCCCTGTTATACTTTTAATATATGTGTATATATATGTCTCAAGAACTTTAAGAAATGAGCCATATTATTACCCTGTTTTACAGTTAGAATAGCATGGCCAGTTTCATCCAGCAAGCCCACTGTAAAGCTGGAGTTAAAAGTCAGCGTTTCTATGCAGGATCGAATCCTCTGTTATAATCCCTTCTAGAAGTGACAAATTCTTTTCTTTCTCTTTGCTCACTGGGTACAATAGTACGTTGGCTGCTAGTGACCCAGCTTAAACCCTATTTATCCTTTCCTGACATGCACAAGTGACCTTTGACTTAATGGAAACTCGTCTTGGCACTAGCTCTGCTTCCAAGGGGAAAACCAAGGGAAAAAGTAAGACACGTTCATACTGAAGACCTTCCTCTGCCAAGCTCTAAAGGCCCTCAGATGTCAGAAAGTAGCTGATGGAGGTCTGGCCGCCCCCAGCCCCATCTTTGGAGTGTTATGCTAGAAGTTTTGGGAGCTCTTTTAAGCTGTCTTTGCCCACTGAAGTTCCTGGTCATGTAGAGAAGTGGGATTAGACAGAACATACCTAGGAAGTCTCTCTGTTCAGTGACATTTTTTGCCATGTTAGAGGTGTCCCCCTATTTGTGGCCATGTGATTTCATTCTCTTGTATCACAGCTTCTCTCTGACCATGGAGACAAATTTTAAAAAGTCAAAGGTGGGGTAGGAGAAGATCAACAAAGTTCTGTCTTTGTACTTTTACAAATCACAAACATATAAAACTGGAGGCTGATACTGTAAATTATTTTGCAACTTTCATTGTAGGTTTTGTATCCTCTTCCTGTATAAAAACAGTAAAATAAAAGAAGGGAAACTGCCTTTATTCTTCTTAGCCTTATGTTGTGAACTGGGAATTTCTGCTAGATGTAAATACACTGTGGTTATATTGCCAATCATACAGAAGATACTATGATAAGATTGTGCAAATAATTCTGCTTCCTTACTCTTTGGTGGTGTTAATGGAATTAACCAGTACAAAGTTGATATCTACTTGATGAGAATAAGTCAGCTGAAAAGGATGTGATTACTGGCTACCAGGAGCATGTTTTACCATAAGAAGCTTGAATTAAAGAATTCAGAATCTGCATGGGTTTACACTGTGTGCTGTCACTTGTTTATTTATCAGGAATTTTAACATATCTCTCAATGCCTTAGGTATGCTTCCTAGGTTGTAGTGTGTTTCAGAATCTAAACAGAGTTTAGCAAGTCTAAAATACAAGAATATTACTTATAAATACAATTCAGAGTTGTTCTTAAATTTTAGTAAAGTTCATGCTATAGCTCAGGGTGGTTTAATCTTGTTATAGCACAAATCTTAAATAATTTGGCAAGTACTTAGCACATCAGCTGTTAAGAACGTTCTGGGTTTTTTTAATGCTCAAGACTTATAATGATCTGAGATTTTGTGGACAAGTTCTGCCTCTTGGCACACATAATATTACAAAGTTCCAACAGGTGTGTTTTATTATCAGCTCTGTTCAAGGCTGAATTGAATTATAGTAAAGAAATGCTACCTAGAGAAATAGTTTTATTATCTCTATATGACTAATAAATCAAGGTTCCAAATCCTTTGGCAGAGATACTTTTATGCATTTACCTTATCCTTTGGTGTTTTGTATAAATTGACAAAGGAATGTTGAATCCTGCTTATCTCTTTAGGATGGATTCCATTAAAGTGACACAATTCTGTGATAGCTATCAGTAGCTGTTGAGATGAAAATACTACTGACTCCCTTGTTTGCCATTTCATTTTCTGAACACTTGGAATTTTACAGTCGCTTTATTTATTCAGATAGTTTAAAGTGGTATTCAGTAATCTTTATGGGTCTGTCATTGTTAACAGCGGGAAATTTCAGCTTATTTGAATACAGCATTGATTAAAACAAGTTTTCCTCCTACTTACTGGAGTATAGAGGATAACTTGATGTGATGAGGACTCTCTTTTTGCCCAGATATTTCCATTCTCTTCTGCTGCCTGGTGCAGTTCTTTGCTCTGTGGTTTTGGAACATGAAAAAGTATGCCGATCGGGGTGAGAGCCACCCGCTTCTGCCGCAAGAATCCTGTTCCGTGAACCATAACTCTGTGTCCCGTTCAAGTGCTGTAGTCAGCAACTTTCTCACTGAGAAACACGGAGCACATCTGAAATGGCAATACATGCATAAGGCCTGGAGCTCCTGCCTGAGCTCAGTGTTGCACCATCGCAGCAGTCTTTGTGGATCTTTTAACAGATTACTAACAGAATTAATAATTTACTCCCAGTGAGTTAAATCTTGATTGAACAGCCTTCAGTCTCCAAGAGCTGGTTTAAACAAGCCTGGTTTCTGTTTTTAAACCAGAGAGCCTAACAATAAAAATTATGCTGTAGCACTGTGCAATGCAATTTAATTTTGAATATGTAGATTCTGGTTTCCAGCTGGTGTAAAAGAAGGCAGGGCTACTACCCCCTTTTTTTCAGGTACTTATAAGAATCTGGCCAGTAATTTTATGATATCTGGCCAATGTTTAAATTCTCTTTTAGAGACTAGGCTTGCATGTTTTGAATTGCATTTGAAAATAAAACTATGCATTCCAGTCTCATCTCTCACCTTGAACGTTGCAAAGAAACCTGTCAAAGTATTTTATATGTCTGCATGTGTACGTGCTCACGTACATATGTGTGTGTGTATGGAAAAATATTTTTATATGCATACATGTATATTTTATATAAAAAGGAGGCCATTGTAAAACATTTTAAAAACCATATATTTAGCTGCATATGGATTTTTAACTGTGTAAAACTTTTATATTTTGATGCTTAGGGTTTTATGGTATCTTGGAGACACAAGTTTCCATAGCATTTTTCCTTCCTAGGCTTTCTCCTTCTCCAATAAAACCATAGGTTCTAAATCAAGTTTCAGGTCCTTGTTTTTACTAGATTGGAGACAATGAAAGTTCTGACAAATCAAAGCCTTACTTAAGTGAATCGTGCATGACATGTCTAGGCATAGTCCAAAAACTGGAGGGACAGATGGAATATCTGCATTAAAATTGTGTTCTGTGTCACTGCATTTCTAAGATGAGTATGTATATGTCTGTGGCTCTAGCAGATAGCTAAAGATACTTTTTTTTTTTTTTTTTAAGAACAGATAAATAAATAAGAATTAAAAAAAGATCTAGGGAGCCTGCATATCCTCTACGTTCTGGTTTTATTTCACAGCAAGATTGGTTTTTTTTTATTTAAAGGCCTTCTCCTCTCTACTTAATTGAGGCTAGAGTGTTTGCTACAGTCTGCATTTATATAGAACCATTCTCTGTCATTTTATCTAAAATAGATCTGTTTGTGGCAGGATGAATTCTTACAACAGCTTCAGCTTGCTCATCAACCTTGGATATTGCCGAGTGACACAGAAAGTGAAGGAGTTGAAGCTGACCAAGACAAATGTAAGTATATTTGATAGGACCAGATAATATGTCAAAAACTCTCAAACTTTTAACTTCTCTTTTTTGTATCTTCAAATCCTGTGACGATGTCATGCCTGCTCACAGGAGCTTTTCTCATAAGTACTAATTAGTCATTTGTTTGAGGGCTGAACTTTATAGGATTGATTTACATAAGCTTTTCTACAGCCCCCGAATCACAACAGAATGATCACAGGCTGCAGTTTACTTAGCTAAGTGAAACAGTTTGTCCTGATGTATTAAAGTAGGTGTTCCAGAGAAGTAGCATGAAGTTGAAATAGTTACCCTGTTTAGTAAATCTGTATTGACCAGCAAAAAAACCCCACAGAAAAATCCAGTAGCTCTGAAAAGTAGAGCCTCCCTCCTCAGGCCTGCGACCCCATTACCTCTGTCTTGCCCACATTCTTTTGAATTCCTCTGTATGAAAAAAAGAGTTCTTAATCACACAAGTAATCCTTAATATCCTACACTCTTTGAAGCAGTTGTCTAATCATGAAAGCAAAGGTCAGCAGGATCATAATCTAAATGACAGAACAAGTAAGAACAAGTACCATGCTATAAATCACAATACATTCAAACTGTAGCAAGTTCTATCTGCCTACAAGGTACCTGTAAATAATCTTGCTGAAAATATTAAATGTTTTGCTTTTTTTTAAAATTCATGGTAGTTTTGTGATCTGCAAGGGTGAATATGCAAACTATTTCCTAATCTATTTTAGGTGATACTTGAAAAGAACGGGTGATTTAATCAGTGTGTTTAGGAAACTTAATACATTCTACTAAAACTGCTTTAAACATGCAGAGTTAAAAGTAAGAAAAAGCCAATTTCTTCACAGAATGGAACAGTGTGTAAGGGACTATTGATTAATAATAAGCATGCCAGATAAACAGAATATATTTTTAAATTATACCACCTAAAAAAATCAAGAATTTTCTATTCATATACCAGCTTCACAAATCCATACATAGCCTGGGGTTTGACTATGAAATTTCAATTTACATAATGAGATACTGAAGTGCATATGCCAGTTTCTTTAACACTAATGCAGTGTTAAAATGAAGTTATGTGTCTCCAGCTGATTTTAGTCCAAAGCCAGTAGGTCCAGTTTGACTTGCACCTGAACCTTTCACTTATCTTTGGGCTGAAGCTCACCTTAGATGACCAAAGGGAGAGCCTGGTACCTGGCTTTCCTGTGCACGTGAATATTCCTCTCTCTTTTCTGTAATGAATTTACAATCCCACAAACACTGGTAGGACTGGCTGTGCACGCATAGGCTGGTGCTAATTATGTGATCAGGGAGACTGATGCTTCAGGACATGTCAGATGCACAGCACGGTTCTTTTATAGCTGCTGTGCCTGAATTGCATGGGTGCGGAGACTTCTGAGCATTTAAGATCCTGTGTTATAATGTTCCAAGAATCCTGGTAGATCATTGTCACTGCCCAGTGTGTCTGAGTGGTAAATTATAGATAAAAGTTTTGGTCCTACCACCAGATCACTAGAGATGATAGTTGCCTAACTAATAACAATTGTTTTTCCTGGATCTGATGGCACCAAGAACAGAGAAGGGAAAGAAGGTTGCTATAAGCTATAGTTTCTGACCAACAGTTACAGCATGCTGTTAAGGGCATTGTCCCCATACCTGTTAAACATTGATGGGTTTGGGGCATCGACCACCTCTCTAGGAAGCTTGTTCCAGTGTTTCACCACCCTCTAGGTAAATAAATGCTTCCTAACGTCCAGTCAAAACCTCCCCTGGCGCAGCTTTGAACCATTCCCACACGTCCTACCACTGGATACCAGGGAGAAGAGTTCTCAGCCTCCTTTTCTCCAAACTAGACAAGCCCAAATTCCTTAGCTGATTCTCCTGGGACATTCCTTCCAGCCCTTTCATCAGCTTTGTTGCCCTCTGGATGCATTCAACGACCTTCACATCCTTCTTAAATCGTGGGGCCCAGAACTCCGCACAGTACTCAAGGTGAGGCCGCACCAACACTGAACACAGCGGGATAATCACTTCTTTCGTGGGATGCACCCCAGGACAGGGTTTGCCCTCTGGCTGCCAGGGCGCACTGCTGGCTCACACCGAGCCTGCTGCCAACCAGCACCCGCAGATCCATTTCTGCAGGGCTGCTCTCCAGCTGCTCCTCTCCCAGTTTATATTTGTGCCTGGCATTACTTCATTCCAGGTGCAGGATCCAGCATTTGGACTTGTTAAATTTATGGCATTAATGATTACCCAGTGCTCCAATCTATCTAGATCCCTCTGCAATGCCTTCTGTCTCTCAAGAGAGTCAACAGCACCTCCCAGTTTGGTATCACCAGCAAACTTGCTAATGGTGCATTCAACTCCTGCATCTAGATTGTTGATAAATATATTGAACAGCACTGACCTTAGAATTCAACCCTGAGGGACACTGCTGGTGACTGGTTGCCAGTCAGATGTAGCCCCATTGATTACAGCCCCTTGAGCTCTGCCCTTCAGCCAGTTCTTCACCCGATGCACCATGAGCCTGCTTATCCCACGGTTGGACAACTTGTCCAGAAGGATTCTGTGAGGGACAATATCAAAAGCCTTACTAAAATCCAGAAAAACTACATCCACTGCCTTCCCTTCACCCACTAGGCAGGTGACCTTGTCATGGAAGGGTATCAGATTAGTGAAACAGGACTTTCCCTTTGTGAACCCATGTCATCTGTGCAGTTAACTGCAGTGTAGTTAGTTAGCTGCTGCACCCTTGATAGTAGGTCTGTGTTTTTACTAATACAACTAAAGGAGTAGAACAAAAATGTTTGGTCAAAGCAATACTTTCTGTATCTAAAATATAACAATAGTAATAATAATAGTAATAATAATAATAATAATAATAATAACAACAACAACAACACTAATAGTGTTATCATCCCCATCTCTGGTTATATGCTAATGTCACTGCCAAGCGGAAGGTGTAGAACTGCCACTGCTGACAAAGAGAAGCTGCCAATGCCCAGATGTAAGGTGGGGAGTCAGTGAGGGGCTTGGCATAGTTGCTGATGCCAGTGCTTGTAAGCAGAGCAGCTGGCAAGATTACACATCATTTTTCACCCTAAAGTTAATAAATCTGTGTGGATGTTGTGTGTGTGATTTAGTGTTGAGGGGGCCCAGGAGTTCATAATTTATGAGTTTGAGCAGAAGAGCTGCAAAATTAATCTTTACAATAGCAACACCTGTTCTTTGACTCAGCTTTTAATAAATTATATGTGGATAATATTTACCACATTCTTTGACTACTTTGAGATAATAGCAGCCAGGTGTAAAACTAGTTTACGGTAGTGGGAAAACTAACAAGGCAAAAAGAGAAGCTATGTGAGTCACCTTGATTTCTTTTAAATTAATACCTTCTGGTTAGTGTTCTATAAGAAAAATAATGAAAAAATTTGGGGGGTAACAGTTTCAAATGTAGTCAGATGTAAGAGTTTAAAGAGGCTATTTTCAAAGCCAATGATAGCAGAACAGAATTGGGTCATTTTGGCATCCCAGTATCTCCCAACAAACATCATTTGCAAAACAGATACAACAGCACACATCCTGTCTTATGGAAATGAGATCTAGGCTCTCAGCTCTTGTAAATCAGACTTTACTTTCTAAATCCTTCAGGCGCTCTGACAGTATTTTAAAAATTTATCCTTATCAGCGAGATCCAAAGATAACTGGAAGTCAATCATTTTTAAAGCTTCATACCAATTATGACAAAAATTGAAATCAAATAGGTACTCATGTAGAGAAGTATAAATGATTACAGCTTAAAAGTTTTGTTATGTTAAAGAAGGAAACAAAAACATTTTTAAGAAGCATCGTTGATTTTTTTAGCGTTCTCTCTCCTTCCTCTTTATGTGATTAAGTTTGTGGCCATATGTCAGAGAGAAAGAAGTTCTGCTTGCTAGATGTGTTCTCCTTTGATACTCTACACACTGAGCAAAGAGAAGTGAAAATGGCCAAGGCAGTATGACCCAAAATCAAGGGTTTGTGGTTCTCTTTTGATTTTAGTGCCACTAAAAGGCCTGTAGACAGGACCTCATGTGTCTTCCTCCTCAGCTGTCGTTCTGCAGACAGTTCCCCATTATATTATCTATAGTAGTTTGCTTATGTGCTGATTCTCTGCAAAGTGTTTTCAGAGGACGCATAGAGATCATGCTTGGAAAGAGGAGGGATCTGGAGAAAATATTTACCACTTCCACAGTACTTCAGTTTGGTGGGAGTTCTTTGAGCTGGCAAAAATAATTTTATTCTTTATGGGGTACTGATGCAAGGGAACAAAAGAGCTGCATCTACAACCACCAGAGCATTTCTTAGACAGCTTTTATGAGAAGAAATTTGGCCTTTAAGGGGACTGGCAAGAGTCAGATTGAATTTTCCCTTGAGAACAGGTCCTACAAAGACTGCTGGTTGGAAATTTCTAATGCACCACTAGCTTTCAAGAACCTTGAAAAGACACAGACAGTCTTTTGGTGTAATTTGACATACTATCTGTAGTCCTGGCATGGATTTACTGCCCAAAAGCCCGAGTCTGCTTTCTTGGGTCCCTAACTCAAGAAGTAAACCACACAGCAGATTTCCCCAAGTCTCAAAGCCTTCGACACAGAGGATCCCTACCTGCAGCCAGTCCATTTGGCAGATGTACATGATAGGTGAATAACATAGACTCTTAGCAAACTTGCTACTCTGTTAATCAATATTAAATATATATCTATGTGTATATACATTCCTTTGCCCTAATCCACTCATGGCCTGTCGGTTTCTGTAGTTAGTGGCACACTGAGTGGTGTGGCTACTGTCACTTCACTCTAACTTCAACTTGCCAACAGGAGCCCTAGATACCTCATTTCTAGCTAAGCTGAAATGGGACAGGGCTTGAAGTCTCACCTACTGACCTGTGGCAAGAAACTTAAATGTTTTGCCATTGTATATCTGCAAAGTCTTTTCTGAGGTTTGCAGTGGAAGGTCTACTGCTGATAGACCAAAGCTGATTGTTGGGAAGAAGTGAGATTTCCATGCCATTCATTCTTGCACTGGTCTTGAAACTCTACAGTCAAAGACACTCTGCTGATGACTTCAATGTGTATTGAAGAAAACCTTCATTTTCCCATTCTGCACAAATGTCCACCTAGGAAAAAATCCCAAAGAGTGAAAGTCAGTTTTTTGTAGAATCAAGAAATTCAGACTGTGTTTCAGTAAAATTCCAGACCGTACAATATTTGTCCATGGGTAAATTCTTTTTACTAAGCAAATTCACATGGCTTAACAGTTTTTCTTAATTATGAAAATAAGTGTTCCTAAGATTTGGAAAATTGCTTGATCAGAGTTGGTAATGAGGACTTTCTTGCTGGAATATGTTTTTGCTGTGAAAGTTTCCTTTTGCTAGAGCCAGGTACTACTCAGTATGAGGGAGAATGACAGAATCAGGCTTAAGAGCAGCAACTGTCGATTGCAACCTTTATGACATTAGCACAAACACATTCCATTTCTGTCAGTCAAATTCAGCTATTTGTATTTGTGTTCTGCTCTGATGGAGTATAGCGGTACTGGAAACAACTCTTTCAGTGGGTATGAGTTCAGTACAAGGCTAGATTTGGCTTCTCTAGGGAGTAGGGTAGTTATGAGACATTGCTCAAACATATTACTCAATTATATGGCTGGTTAATAAGAACATAATATTTGTAGTTGGAAATTTTTCCCAGTGAATAGTCAATTCACTATAAATATGGACTTTTTTGTCCCAAAAGTGAGTCTGAGTTGAACTTCTGGGAGACTTTCATTCCAGATTCATGAATCTTCTGGAGAAACTTATTGGTATCTTTCTTTCATTTAATATTTCAAGAGTGGTAATATAAACCGGAGTAAAAAAGTTGTATCTCCCCATCCCATGTAACGTTTCTAAGGAGTGTCATAAAGCTTTTGTCTGCTTGAGGTATAAGCAATTTTCCCAATTTCTCCAGTGTGCACTTGTGTGTTAAAGAAGATACATCGTCTCTCATTCTCCTGCCCAGTGGCTTAGCTAGGTATTTAGCTTGAGCTAGTTCTATGTCCACTTCAGAAATGGGATACCAGTAAGGATTGTGTTCCTGTAAACAGAATTTCTCCAGGCCTAGTGGATGGTCTTGGCTGGCTGTCTTGTAATACCCATACCTCAAGCTGTGCCATTTCATATAAGTTTTTTCAGTCTGAAAATGAGAGAAAACAATTTTCTCTCTCAATGGAAACTTGCTCACTTGGATTTAATTATTTATAAATAGTGAAGCAAAAGTAGAGATTGACTTTATTTCTACCAGAAGTTAGGGGACTGTTGTATAGTGAGGGGGGAGTTCAAATACAGCTAGGGAAAGTTGGAATGAGACACAAGATTCCTATTTTTTGAATGGATGTGCTTAAATCCAAAGCTGCCATTATCTCCTTACACTATTAAGGCTTTAGCTCATGTCACTTTATTTCTACTGACTAATATTTGGTTTCATCTTGGAAAAGTTCACATTGAATGAAATATTTGGGCCAAGGAGGGAATTTTCTACTGCAGTGAGGAAAAAAAAATCTCAAAATTTGTTTCAGTGCAGAAAGCTGTTTTCAGTACAGCTTCCAAACCTAAGGATATCTTTTTCTGCAGCTTGCATTATTATGGTAAACTTGGATTCCCAAAGACATTTAATGTAATAAAAAATGACACTGTACTTTAAAAAATGGCATAGAGAATTATCAGGGCACACATTAGGTAAATTAAAAGCTGGCTCACTGAGGAATCAAAAACTAGAGTTTCTAATGGGAAGATGTAGATGAATGGTGCTCGTTAGGGTCTGATAGGTTTGGATAATTGGTGGGAAGGACAAGTTGAAGTTATTAAATGATATGAATCCCCTGGTGTAATGGCCACATTCCAGTAAAATGCACTTTATTATAACCAGATGAAATATATTTGAACCAAATGATCTATATCTGGCACCAGAGAAACGTATCTGTCTCTGCTGCAGAATAATGAGGCTTTGTCCTGGAAAGCAGTGACCTAATGGATTTAGGATGATCATAGGAGATCATCTCAGTGTGTGCTCTCAGCAGAATGCTGTCACAAAGAAGGGCAAACCATGCCTTGAATGTGTAAAAAGTTAAGTAGCAAAGTAATTTTTCTACATCATATCAGTAAAAAAACCTGTGGGTTTTGTGTCTTACCATTCAGAAAGATTGGAATTACTTGAGAGATTTCAGATCATTAAAAATGACTCAGGGTTTCAGAAACCCTGTTAGGAGTTCGCCTCACCTAAAGGCATTCAACTAGGAACCTTGGAGGTGACTTGGTATCTGTAGGTATTTTTTAAATAAAAGAGATTCAACTCATCAAACTGTGATGAAGGAAATTAAATGCTATGTCCTAGCAACCAGGAGCCTTAAGCATTGTAAGCAAACTTAAGGGAGGTTAGAGCCATTAACACGAGGTGCCAGATGACAGATAATCCAGTGGGAGGTTCTGTGTGCTCTGTACAGGTATACCTGGGCTCACTTACTCATTCTCATAAAGCACAGTCTGGATCTGCAATTTCAGTTGCTGACGCTGTATGTTAGGCATTGCTAAAGATGCACATGATATAATGAACATGTTTCTACATTTGTGCTACCTGTTTTCTTACAAACCCTTGAAAGTGCGCAACTGTATGTACCTGTAAACACATTTTTTGTGATTTTTATTCTAAGGGTTTTTTTTTAAACTGCAAAGCTTCCCCCCACCCCCACCCCCAGTGGTTTCTATTATCATAATTTAGTCCTTGGAATATAAAAATCACTTACGTGAGAAGGCAGGGTGCCTCTGGATGAAGTAATGGCTGTCCTTAGTGATCCAGAAATATACACCTGGGAAATATAAGATATGACAGTTTGGATTAATATTGACCATAACAAAGGTATTAATAAAATACTGTTAAACTTTACTGTGCTCTAGATAGATAGATATTAATCCAAACTGTCATAGAAGCCTGTAGATTTCAAAGCATAAATATGTTCATGCTAATTTTATCTATGTGAATAGCTGATATTAAATGGCAGTGTATAGAATAGCAGTAATATCATTATTTTGCTTTTAAAATGTTGCTTTTTTTTTAAAATTCAAAATACATTTGCAAGTGGAGTTCTAAGCTTTCAGGAAAAAAACATTAGCTGTCCTTAATTTTCGAATTCCGTAGAGTTCTATGCCTTATATAAACCACTCTCAATAGTTCAATAGATAATCATCTGTGCTCATCACTAAAAAACTGTACTAAGCCTTATTAGAATTTTATTCCAAAATAAGAATATAAGCATATATTGATTTACCTACTTCACAATAAAAGTACTTCACTAGCTGTATATTGATGTAGCAGGCTATATATATTGATACAAGAACTTTGATTTAAATCACAAAATATATTGTATGTGTTGTTTAATACAGGTTGTTTAATGTTGTGCTGTTAAAAGATCAGTCTAAAAAGACATAATAAAAAATAATAAACTTCTGGGAAAGTAAAGCTCTTCTCTAATATTAAAGATTTTCAGAGGATAAAATAAACTAAAGCTTTTACTGACCAATCACTGACAACCGGTTAACAAGGCTAGCCATTATAGCAAAGAAATGTAGCTTTGTAATGGGAATGCAGTCCAATTTACTGCATGTTGATGAAAGAACTTTAATTAAATCACTTGATTCGGTTTTGATTATATCAGATTGATCCATCCCCTTTTAGACCTTACTCGCTCTTCCAAAACACTTGTTGAGTAAAGGTAACTTAAATGTAGCTCTTTGTGAAAGCACGCAGTGAACTGAGAACCGATCTTGTAGAAAAATCTGAGTAAAAAGAATATTTTTACTCGGCTAATTCAGTTCTGTGGTGTTGCTCAGCCCTGTGGCTGCCCAGCGTTTGTGCTGCGTGAATCAGGAGGAGCGATGGAGAATACCTGAGTCGACAGTGGTAAGCTGAAACTGCTTCAGCTGGCCTTTCAAACCGAAAAATGCTCATGAAGCATTAAACCCCCTAGGGTTTTAGTAAACTCAAGTGATTATGAAAATTGTGAGGTGCAAAGTCATGCTATGGAACTGCGTCTGGCCTTAGAGGGGCATATCGATGAGCTGTTTGACTGGGGAGCTGCTGTCCAGACTTCCCAGTGGAAGGAACTGGCCATTTGATGTGTCCTTCACTGGAAAGAGCTAGGGACCAAATGACACTGATGGGCTCATTCTTTTATGCCATTCTTGATTCCTTTGCCATGCTGCCTGAGTGCTTTCACTACAGGCCAAGAAGATCTTGCTGCAAACCTATGTGTGCTTTTTATTCCACTTAATTGTCCCAAATTTTTTCAGGAGCTATCAATATCAATACCCCCAGCTAATAACCCCCAGTATCAATATAGGCTGGGGAAAGAAAGGATCGAGAGCAGCCCTGTCGAGAGGGACTTGGGAGTGCTGGTGGATGAAAAGCTGGACATGAGCCGGCAATGT
>NW_009258952.1:7078379-7089462 GCF_000687185.1 Egretta garzetta | reverse complement strand
CATCCCTGGAAACATTCAAGGCCAGGCTGGATGGGGCTCTGAGCAACCTGATCTAGTTAGCGGTGTCCCTGCTCACTGCAGGGGGGTTGGACTAGATGACCTCTAGGGGTCCCTTCCAACCCAAAACATTCTATGATTCTATGATTCTATCTTTGACCAGTGCCATGTGTAGTCATTTACAGCAGGGAAGAAAGAGCATGGTCTCCCTGAAGTGCTCCCGAAGCACATTGGTCATTTTCTACACCTACTTTTCACTCAATTTGTTCGAATGCAAATGACCCCAGGAAGTGCAAGACCCAGGGAGCAGCAAGCAGGGAGTACATCCTTTTGCATTAAATAAGGCCTTGAAAGGCTTTTGGCGTCACAGCTGACTGACTGGTTCAGCATTTTTTTTTGCTGCAGAAACCAGAAAAAGAGTAGAATGCTTGACTGTAATCGCAGGGTACAAAAATGACCAGGAGGTGAAGGATCTATGAAAGAAATCTGTTTTCTTTCTTTGGCCCAGTATTCTCCAAGATCTAAAAGACCGCTAAAACTCCTTGTTATCCTATTGCTGTAAATGTGTTTTACAAGGCCAAGATTTATTCTAAGCTGAAACTGTAGAAATTCCTCTTTTATCATGAAGAGGAAGGATTTAAAATTCAAGTAGGAAAAGCTCTGCAATCGAAAAGGTTAAGATTTTGTGACGTAATTACAGTGACTCTTCTTGACCCTGTCAGGGAGCAAATCCATGAACGTGGAGACTGGGGGAGAGGGAGAAGAGAGGAGGGTTGATCCTTGATATGTGACTTCTGTTCATTTTGGTTAAAACTTGTTTGGCAATGTGCAGTGCCAGTGTGAGTGTTACAGCAGGATCTGGGCGACGCTTATTTTCTCCGTGTCTTATTTCCCTGATCTGCGAAGTGGGATGATAAAATGTGATAACTGACAGCAAAGCTAGAGAAATCACCAGTTAATGTTTCTAAAAGGTGTCATGAGTCTGGGCCCCAAGTCTAATGTCTATCTGTATTTCTTTCTGGTGTGATTGCACTAAATGTAAAATGGCTGTAGTTTTGCAGTTATTTTCCCCAACTAAGTTAGTGGCGGCTTCCTGCTTGTATTAACCCCTTCTAACTTATTGTCATTCCCTTTTATATTGGAGAAATCAGCCTGTCAGGGTATGACTTGTCTCACCTACCTTCAGCTATGTAAAAGTGGGAGAGTCTAGCCCAAGCTCTTTGCTCTCTGAAGTAAGGAGAGAAACCCAGGGACCTCAGAGGACAGCCAGAGATCTGTCTTACTGGGGGACTGAGACGGGTACACTGAATCCCATCACCCCTTCCAGGCATCCTTCATCTCTTGCATCTCCACCTTGATGCTTCTCTATCTCATATCAACTGAAAGTTGATTTGATCTTGCGAATGTCATTTCTCATCAGTCAAGAATTCCATGATGGCTATGGTGTAGCATGGAATATATTTTCTGGCTGGCATCCCATTTCCCTCTGCAGCTAAGATGACCACAGTCCCTGGACTTTTTGTGGGTAAGAGTCATGAGAAGAATCTGCAAATGAAACAGGCTTTCATGTATTTGCTTTTCTCTCCCCTCCGCCCCCCCAAGACAAATTTGTTACTTTAGGATCAAGCTGTAACAATGCTTGAATATCTGCTAAATTAAGTGCCTCAAAGGAAAACAGTTGTTAAACATCAGGTATAAATGACAAAACCCCATACATATCGGGGTAATAAAGGATAAGAACCCTTGCTAAGATTTCCTAGGCTTATTTCTTTTTTTTTTTTTTTTTTTTTTTTTTTGATGCAGCTGTTTTCATGGTATGTACGTTGCTCTGCTGAATATCAGTACAGTATCAGATATAAAGTCCAGGCTTATCACCTGGCAAAGTAAACTTAAAGATCTTGTTTCAATTGTATTTACTTGATTAGCTGGAGATAATGGGAATAGTTTGTTCCTGCCAAGTTTCTGTAGAGTCCCAACGAGGGCTTGCATATTTATGTGTTCAAAAGGAGTGAATAAATGTGAAGCTGCTGTGCCTGATTTCCTTCAGTGGTTAAAAATGGCAAGGTGAAGGCTTCTAAGGTAACACACAGACCTTTATGCATTCAGCTGTGTAATTAAATGTGGTCGTGGTGTTTATTTCCAGTTTATGAGCCTGATTCTCTAACTGGATCCACATAATAGGTCCAGTTGCAGCATTACATCTTTTACAAACATTTGGGGGCGGGCAGGTTGTGTTACAGCCAGCAACATTTGTGAAACAACCTATTTCAATATGCGCTGTAAATATTTGCAAAAGCTAAATTTCCATTTTGCTTTGGGGAAGGCTTTCAGCTTGAACACAATCAGAAATGAAACCTTTGCTATCTCAGCTTGTCTGATTCATCGCGGTTGCCTATTATGGTTGATGCTTTTTGCAACACGGGTCATTTTTTTGCAATTTGTTCCTACTATTGAAAAAGAAGCAGCAGAAAACCCCTCCAAAACACTGAATAATTGGAACAAATAATATAGCTAAAGAAGCTGTGGTTTGCTTCTGAATATTTTAGAAATAAAAATGATTCGGGATTCATCAAAATACTGATCAATATTGCTTCTTTAACTGTGAGTTCAGCGTTATGGAAAACTTTTACAGAATGCAAACACAATGAAGGATTAATTTTCCCTTTTGTCCTATTTTTTCATGTGCATTAAATTTCAGCCCTAATTTCTGTGTTTTTCTGTTTGATTTCACAGGTTTGTGAAATCAGTGGGATTGTTGAAGAACAATTTCATTAAAACAAAATTACGGTGATCAAAACCACACCTGAAAATTTGCTTTAGTTTATACATAACTGAATCAGAGTGTCTACTGTGGTACAGTGGCCTTAGGAAAGAAGGGTAACTGTCGCCTTTTAGTATAAAGTTACTATAATGTTTTTGTTTTGTTTATACCCCTGTTATTTTGGATTGATGTTTGATAAACTAAACTCCGCCTGACCAAAATAAACTGTACCTAGAGATTTTATGTATTTTGACTTGTCTAAGGTTTTCTACTCCTTATATTTTTGTAATCTTTACTCTTTTTTAGATTAATAAACATTAAAGTGTTCGCCCACATCTGCCCGTGTGTATGTCCCATTCAGGTCTCACAGAGAACTAGCTGTTCGCTCATAGTCACCTGCGGAGAGAGGTCAGAAAGGGGGAGTGAGTGGAAGAGCCGGGGTTGGGGGTAGCAGAAACAGGTGTTGCCCGTGCCGCATAGCTTTGCGTTGAGTTTATCTGCTTTGATCTTTAAAACCAATAAAGACTCTGTGAAAGAGGGAACATATCAATAAGGAATGGAGCATGCATGCAAACATAAAGCACCTAAAGGAATTTCCTATCTCTGATAAAGCATTAGTTACCCGTACGGATTACTGAAACAAATTTGCTCTTTAAAATAAGCTAACTGGTGTGTGCTGTGTGCTTGGAACTTTAGAAGATGCTTTTGCACAGACATCAGGTGGAGGGATGTGGCGATTGCATTTACTGATTTCATTTACCTGTTAATTCTGTCAAGTGTGTTCTCAATTTCCTTTGTCTTCAATTATGTATGCTTGGTTCCTGTATCGTAGACATAATGATATAATGAAATTGCTTGCAACTATTAAAAAATACAGTATAACAAACCATCTAATTGTTTAAGAAATAAAAATTAGTTGTCTGCCATGAATGTTTCATAGTGTGAACTTTTTTTTACTGTCTCACAAACATACGGTGCTCATTACACAGCAAGTGTATGGTCTGTCTTGGTCATGAGTAAGTAACACGGAAGGTAACGTGATGAATGAGTCCTTGCTATATGTGTCATTGTAGTGTAGACTTCCTACATGTAAAATGTTCAGCATACTGGAACACCCTGGGGATAGTCCCTTGAAGTTCATTTCAGGAAGGGGCTTCATTAATTTCTCATCAATAAAGAAAATCTGTTATGCTCTGTGTATTTACATTATACTCAAAGACTCATTTGCATATAGGAGAGCATATTATGCCTGATATGCTGTATTTAGCCAGTTGTGCTCAGAAAAGCATTCTTGTGAAACTACTATCTCCTTTTCATGGGTTTTATTCTTCCTTAGTGGCCTGCATTTCCTATTTTACTTTGACACTACTGAAAAATACGAAGTAGGTTTGCCTTTTTTCTTCTTTCAGTTGTTTCACGAAACATCTGTTAAGCTCCATTCTTTCTCCTTTGTGCCATTACTGAGTGAAATTATGACCATATTTAATCCCTGGGAAGAATCTCATTGACTTCAGTGGAACTGAGATTGTCGCAACAAGTTGAGAAAGAAATTAGAATTTGGCAGCGTCTTAATTCTAGAAGTTCTTGCATGTCTGAGAACTTGAAGACAGTTTTGGCTGGGTAGTGCAGAGAGATTTGGTCAGGGACATGTCTGGTTTTGTATTTTGATTATGTGTGAAGAAACAGAAGGCAAGCTTTGTACAGGAAGGCAGAACATCAATCGTGCTTCTGGTCTTCAGAGGGCAAAAAGCTTTTCAGTTACAGATGTACCATGAACACTCATTAGAATAATTTAGCACGTGTGAATTGTATGCAAGTGTCTCGAAGTGTGATAGGATGGCTTGACACTTGATTGGTCCCAGTTGTAAAAGCTGTGGAGTCTTGGGATCCTGAGGTCTGGCTGTTCTTGGGACTGGCCAGAACAATGGCATTTTTATGGGACACTTTTGAGCTGAAGGGTAGAGGATAAAACCATGGAAAATATTACTTTTTTTTCACACTAAACCATACAGAAAATCCCATGTCATTTTATTTTGTTTTAGTTCTCATGATTTTGACACGATCTCATGGGTTTTTAACATGGTTGGCACTAGTCCCTCTAAAGTATACGGCAAGCAGTCTTGGCTGATACTAGCACGCAGCCCAGCAATCACTGCTGGAATTGTAGAGGAGAAGCAGCCACTGGGTAGCCTGACTGTGAACAAACTGGCAAGTGAGGAGAACTCCAAGGAGGAGCTGAGATGCACTTAATAGGCAACCAGCAGCTGGGCTTGGGGGGCTGGGGAGTATAAACAGCAGCTGGGAAGGCCATGCAGAAGGCATGTGTGATAAACTTGTTTTCACCTTTGAGCTGTAGGGAGCCTTACTCATTTTCTGTTTGACCTTTTTGGCTTCAGGAAGCAGTTTCCATGTGTCAATTGCTTATGGAATAAACTCAGCCTCCATGGTGCCTAATTGAATTGAGAGTCAGCTGTGGAAGTTCTTCTTGTTGATGCTGCTCTGGTTAGTTTGGCAAGAGTATCAACGTGGGGGATTTTTTTGTTTTGTTTTGTTTTTGACTCTGTACCAGGCACTTCAAAGTCATCACTAAAAGTTCAGTGTAAGCTATGTAGAAGTGTGCTTCTCTCTACTTGTGTGGAACAGAGTAGATTTAGTGCTTTTCAGAAAGATACTTCATGGGTCATTGCTGCTGCTATTCAGTTACTGCTTTTTGATGGAAAAAGAGCCATGACAAATAGATAAATTTTTCCTAGCCATATGTTTGCATCCTAGTTTTTAAAAGCATTTACTAATGCAATAATGTAGGGACATAGGATTCTTAACAGTACTTTGTTAGTGAAAAAACACAAACATATCTCAGTATATAAAAATGCATGTAGCTTGTCTAATAAGCAGCTGTCTTTCTTTCAAAGGCCAATTTATAATAAAATGGTTTTTATTGCCATATGAGTTTCTGCTGCTTTCTTTTAAGACCTTCACACCCTTGATACTTTGTCCAGATAATCTTACAAGCGACCTTAATGTATCTCTATTAATTTCAATAACACAATAATATTAATAGCTTCCCTTCTGTACTGCTCATATCAAATAACTTCATCATTTGGCAGGTTTGAAGGAGTGACTTCTTGCTACCCCAGTGCTCTAGGATTTGTAGGTGTGACTGAGGGAGAATTTGGGAAGAAACTTTATTTGCAGAGGTTATTAAAATGAAAAAAATTCTTTTCAAATATTATCCAGTGGAAGATTTCTCTGAGCAAATCCTTATCTTGAAAACTTAAGCAATCATTTAAAAACACTTGCAGAACAACCAGCTGTACTGCGCACATAGAGTATTTACAAAAGCTTCTGGCCCTGTGGTAATATGCTTCCTAAAAATATGGCTTTATTTGCAGTTTAAGTCTCTTTCTCCTGAGTCAGTAATTACAAAAGAGGGAGGGAAACTTGTTTCCTGCTTCCTGGAGTATTGCTTCAGGTATGTCTATGTTTCACTTACAGAGGTAACTAGCTAAGCGCAGGGGAAATTCTGTATTGCAACAACTAAACTCATAGAGATACATGGACTAAATGAAAGCCAACTCACATGAATGTATGCGACACTATGGTTTCATTGCTCTGGCTATATGTGGACGTACTTTGCATTTAATCCAATGAACTATTAATGTAAAATACAGAAAAGCTCCCCTGGGATAGATTACAGCAGCCTGGACTTCTCTGCAGTGAGTCCACTAACCACGAAGTTACCATGCTTTTAGTAGCTTTATATGTCTAGTTTAAGGCAGCTTCCTGACAAAAAAAGATGTGCAAAAGTCCATGTTCAGAAGGAACTATTTCTTCATATGCTCATAGAATTTTGATGCCCATTCACTCTTGGCTCTGGTTTCAACTTTGTTTGGATTAGGCAGCAGCTAGATAGCCAATGCAAATACCTAGTTTTGTAGATATTTTTGGTCTTCACAGTTTTAGCTGGAAGTGCAAAAGCTTGGGGTTAATCCAGTAAAGTTTAAACAGACCACTGGTCTTGACAGCATTAGCTTACTTAATGGTATATTGCTGAAATATTAGTCAAATTAGTTTGAACTACCACGTGGCTGGTTAAAAGAAGACACAGATTTATAAATCAGAATTCTGACTCAACTGTTCCTTATGTCTTCGGTTGCTGTTTTGTTTCCTGACGTGTTATATAAAACTAAAGCATAGCCAAATAGAATCTAGTTTGATGGCTTTTTCTTTTTTCCCTTTGGATAGTACTGTCAGATAACCTTTCCCATGGCTTGCCTGCTTAAGAGAACATGCAGCAAATTTAAGACCTACTGTCCATTATAAGTTTCCTCTACAACAGGATTAAACCTATCAAGGTACATCGTTGAGTGAAAACCCTGCACTGGACCTTAAGTTCAGTTCAATCAGCAAAGCAGTCTAGTGGTGTTTTCGCTCATGCAGACACAGTACAGATGTCTAAATTTCACTCTATCGAGAATTGGAATTTAATCTATGAAGCTCCATACATATCTGTGTTATTGGAAGATGGCAGTGCTTTAGTGATTAATATTATGCAAATTGCTATTCCAGGAGAACTTCTACTGTAGAATTTGACACACTCTCCAATGAGTGTATCTTTATTGTGTGAATAGCGTCTGTGTTATATTTGAGCTTCACATTATTTTTATTGAATTAATTATCAGCCAGTCCTGGAGAATGCTTCTGGTTCTGAAACAATTAAGTCCAATCACTGAACCAATGTCTTCTGTAGATTCATGGACCTTCTTTGGAGAGCTTAGTGTCGCAATATTGTTCTGAATTGTGGGAGAGACAGAAGGAACCTTCTTTTAGCCATGAAAACCAGCTACAGCACAGCTCTAAAGAGAAACCACAGGACAGTGAACATAAATAATTCCTCTTGTGACTTACTTGAATGCTGAGGTGCTGATTCTCACCAGGGACCTCCTCTTCCAGAAATGTACACGTGTGTTTGCCTACAGAGGGAGGGAAATAGGAAATAGGGCTGGGAAGGGCCTCGAGATACCATTTAGTTGCAAACCCTGAGGCAGCATAACTGTGGCTAAACTATTTCTGGTTTAAAACCATGACAGATGTTTGGCTAATCTGTTCTGAGAACGTCTGGAGCTGGAGAATCCCTCTCCTTATCTTTAGAAAATCATGTGCCCAAGTGCTTGTAGTTTTGCTTGACAGTGGTTTCTCAGAACAAAATCTTTTCTCCCTGAATACATTCTTCACATCTGAATCGGTTGCATCTTGTTTCAGCTTAGATAACATTGAATTTAGATGCCACCCAAAGCAACAGAATGAAATATTGGTCCTGTAAAACCTTTTGAATTTTTGCAATGATGTAAATGCGGCCAGGATCCTACCCCAGAGTTACAGTTGCTGAAGAAGCATCATTGCAGGCCATGAGATGTGTCAGCCACTGACAGCAAGGACTGGTGCTCTACAGGGTGCACATGTTGCTGCTCTGAGAAGCCCTGCTTTTGCACTGGAAATCACGTGTGATGAAACAGCAAAGGGTCATTCGAGCCTCCATGCTTCAGTCATTGTAGCTGCCTCCAAAAAGCGCATGAGGAATTCATGAATGCATTTCAAAAACTTGCCAAAATGCTCCCTGGGGCCTGATAAGCACCGTAATTCAAAATCTCTCCATAAGTGCCTCCAGAAATCATTCTCTTCCTATTGATGTATGTAATCCAACACCTACACACTCACAACTCCAGGTTTAATAAAGTGTGGGGCCCTTTAGCTGAGATTCCAAAGCAACTTACACTTCCTATCCCCCCAGGTGATGCTACATTTCTGTGTCCAGAACACATTATCTGTTATTGACTTTTCATCTGGACACAGATCTTACAGAATTTAAAATATTTTCCTGTGAGGATGTGTTGAAAACATCTGATGGGCTTGCCTGGAGTACTGTGATGCATAAGCCTTCTGGGGGAGACTGTAGCATCAACCTCATCCATAATTCTGTGGCTGCTCTATGCAAAGACAGTAAGCTATTTAAAAGACAGAGCTAAAGCTCTTTGGGTAAAAACACAGCCAAAACTCCAGATAGAGATGTATGCTCACTATTTCCCTTTAAAAGCAATTAATTCACAGTATGCCAAATTAAGCATTATCTTCTGTGATTTGTTCCATATGCTAAATGTAGAGAATAACACCATGTTCAAATGATTTTTCAGCTTTCAGAGATGTCAGAAGAAGGTTAACTCATTTAAGAAAAGTAAATGTTGTACCATGTAGATTTTAAAAGTATAAGAGAATGCATTCAGGAATGTGGAAATTTTTACTCTTCTATCCAGACTAAGTATCTGTGGTCAGAATGTTTTATCTGGGGTATGATCTAACTCGATGTAAAAAATAAAATATCTCCTTCTCTGCTCTGTTCCACTGGAATCACATTCAAGTAGACAAGCTACACTTCAACAGCCCTTGATAGTACTTTTAACATTAATTCTGTCCTCACTAGTGATTCAGAAATCTGAAAACCTTGACAAGTGTCATGCAAAGCAGTCCTTACCTCTTCAGAGAGATACAGTGGGACATTACCAACACTAAGGAACGAGCTCTACAGAGAATGTGGGATATTGACATGGATTTTTTGCTTGACTTTAACCTCTGGCAGGCATGTGGTATTTTGGTTAGGCTGCTTTCCTGGCCCATGATACTTTTTAGCTCTATGCTTAGTCTAGTTATAAAATGCTATACATTGGTCTATTATAATAGAGATACTGAGGTAAAGTTTTATCCTGTACTTACGGATACAGAGGAAATATTACTATTAACCTTTGTGTATATGGTATTCACTTCCATGGCACAGTTTTTGCTACATCCATTAGAATGGTCTTCTGTTATTTACAGCATTAATAAATTCTGTGTTCAAAAAGCCAGCTCCTTTCTGAACTGTGAAAAGCATCGTATCCAAATTGCCCTGTTGTCTTTTTAACCTGGGGTATTCTCTTCTTTGGTGGGCAAGGTTGTCCTAGCAGAGAGCAGCCTCCCAGCAGCTGCGTCCTCTTCGCACGCTGAAGGATCGTTCGCATCCTTGCTGCTGTTTCCAGCAGATTCTGCACTGTACATTGAAGCTCCAGCTCTTGCAGTCCTTATGTTTATATGAACTTGGAAGTCATCCAGTTTTATTATTGGACATGTATTAAATATCATCTGAAAGTTTTAATCATTCTTTCTAAACTATGTCTTTTGGGGATAGGAGAACTTTGTCATAGATTAATTACAGAGCTACAATTTTTCCATTAGGAATATCTCTTCTCCTCCTTCCCACTTCCTCCATATTAAATACTGTTTGAAGTACTTAACTGAGGTGGCTACTCAAATCCCAATATCACATTTCGGAGCACTTCTGGGAAGCAATGCTAGTTTTTCCTCCTAGTAATTGTAATTTACCACTACCATGGGATTTTGGGGAAAGTTAGGGTGATAACTGAGATAGACTTGAAACTTAAGTTGGCTCAATTTACAAAAAGTGCTTAGGGGCAAGGGACATCTTTAGGTCGTCGCTCTGCCCACCCCCTAACTCTTTTAATATATTGCTTACTGAAGTGGAACACAGCTGTTTGTTTCTTTCAGCACAAGGAACAAGCCTGCATGGATTTATGTTTCATTGGTACCTTGGCAAGGGAGGAAATACTCCTCCTTCAGCTCCCCAGGGTATTTCTTTCCAAAAGGAGGCTGAGATCCTTCTTTCCAATTTTAGATTTCGGTCTGAATGCAGTTATGACAGACTGTTTATAAAAGTGTTTAAGGCATTTCATTTAAGCTTTGAACTATCATATCACTAATGCAGTGCAAATGAGAGTAGTATGTTATTATTTTCCCTATTTGTTCATACCAAAGGATTTTTTGGAAAATACGGATCAAACCCACCAGATGTCAAAATAATTCTCTGCACCAGACAGTGGTGATACAGCACTGCAAGTTCGGGTCATTGCTCAAGCTGGGTGGATTGCCACACCTTCAACCCTTGAGACCACCACAGGCAGGCGGTTGATCTTGTCATAGGTCAGTGATTGCCTAAACAAAATTAACATAGCAGAGTCCTAATATTTCTCCTTCCATACCTTTCCTGTCCTGGAAAGTCTAATTGCTGATTTTAATATGTTAATTGCCAAAACATGGAGTCACTTCCCTTTTGAACAACAAGGGGATGCCAGGTGAGGCCGCTATATAAGTTCTGAAGTGTGAGCACTGGAATGGAGCCATGTGAATAATGTGTGTGCAATGGCACTGTCTGAATTGTTTTTCTTTCTTGATAAATGTTGGTGAAGCAAAACGGAGCTTTGCTTTTCTGTCAGAAAA
>NW_009258952.1:6998669-7078362 GCF_000687185.1 Egretta garzetta | reverse complement strand
GCTTTTCCTTTTCAGATTTCTTTTTTGACACAATATGATAAGGTCATGAATTTGTTGATTTTTATTTATGGTGTTGTCTTCCTTCAATTTTACCAAAAGCATTTCAAGGAAATGTGGGGCATTTTAGAAGAATTTTGCCTGCTTTGTAGGATTCACCTTATGCTTGTAACTAATTTTTATCTTGACATGTCTGTCTGTCTGTCTGTTTATCTATGCCTTTATCTTAGAAATGAAAGAATGAGACACATGATAAACAAACTTTGTCTTTTAGCAAGTTGGGCTCCATAGCATCTTTGAATTTTGTTTGCAAAAGCTGAACTTTCCTATATGAAACACATTAATAAGATCTGCCAATAAAAAACCCTCTCATTTCTCCATTTAGTGTGCCAACAATTGGCCTACATTTTAATTTCATACCCTATGATGTCATATGACTACTGTAGTGTTTTGTTTTATGGTCTTCATGCTTTTTCACTATTGGAGAAGTTTGATCATAGCTCACTTCACTGGCAAATTTAGTTTTCTCTGTAACAAACTAACATTTAACACTCTCACAGGCTGGTATGAATTTTTACAGTCTGTTCTCCATTCTTCAGTGCAAAATGCATAGTCTTGGCTTATATTTTAGTTTGTATTAGTTCATATTTCTCAGTAGGAAATCACATGCTACCAGATAAAAGGAATTTTATTGTTTGTATCATTTGTTTGGGATTTTTAATCAGTTGGGTGAATGGCATGGCATGCAGCCACACAGAGTATGTAGCTGGGTGTGAGCTAACATTATGACAACCTGTAAGTGTTTAATAGTTTTTCACAGGTCCAGAGTGCCTTTAGGTAGAGGCAACTGTGGGCATTTGCCAAGTTTACAAGACTGAAGGGCAGTGAAGTTCGTCCTGAGCTCCACAAGGTTGTGTGTTTTTCTTTTCAGTGCTCCAAGCTCTTCAAGTTCCTCTGCTTTATAGCTTCTGTAATGGCATTTGTGCTGCACCTTTTTTGTCCTCTTCCTGGAGTGTCTTCAGTATGTGGCTTGCCACATGGAGCTCTTCCTTTCACGTGTAGGCTGGGCTGCTCCATTGCCATTGTAGCTCTCCTTGGTGGAGTATGGGAACAGCCTCAGCTGTGTCTTCACAGGTAGAGAAAGGTTTATATGCATTGGGAAGTAAAAGGAGTGTGTACATGGGCGTTTCTGTACCGCTGCATGGGCTCTGTGTGCATGGATATTTCTTTCTGTCTCTTTATTGCTGTCTTTTTGAACAAGTGGAACTGGGTGGCCATCTCTGTGTACCAGGATGGGAGGTGTGCATGGTGCTCACAGTGAGCATCCAAACTTTCTCAAGTGCTTGGTCATATGTTTCTGAAGGACCCGTGCCACTACTGCCAGGCTACTTCATCACTGCCAGGCTACTTCATCACTATGAACTGAAGCCCCCCAAGTAAGCAGGTTGCTAGATCAGTTTGGGAAACAGAGAGATCCTTGTTGACATCCTTTTATGCACCCCAAATCCTCTGTCTTCTCATAGTTCCCTTGCCCTGCTGACAGCACTTTGAGTCTTCTATGGTCATCTGGCATTGGCCTCCCAGGAGGGTGCCCTGCTACTGTCCCACGATGAATGGTCCTGTCTCAGGTTTGAGAACAGACTTAAATCCACAAGTGAAGGGTGTTGTGCTTGTCCTTAAAATGATGCAATTCAGTGTTGCTTATCCTGCTGCCAAGCAGCTTTCTAGCTCTGGACAGGGCTGTGAGAGGGCATTTAAAAATGCTTTCTGAAAACCATCTATTTGATGCTGACGTGCTGAAACACAGCAGAAAGTGTTTCCTCCAGTCCCACAACTTGACTTACAGACAATATTTACTGTAATCCAGTTTTGACAGGTAGAGCTTTCAAATCTGCCCTTTGCTTTGTGCATTCTGAACAAAGAGGTACCAATTTTCTCTTGCGTGAGGGAGGGAATGGTTATTCACGTGGTGAGAGATCCTGTAACTTTACAGAATGAAGAAATCTTTTATCAATAGCAGCGGAAAGGAATATTTATGTCACAGACAGGAAGAACACTCACCAATATATTCTACAGGACTCTAAATTTATTAAACACTTGCAATTTTTGCATTCTAAAAACTCTTTTTTGAGAAGATTTAAGGTTCCTATAGTGAAATATTTGGAAATTGTGACTTTTCTTATTTCTTGTATTGCCTTGAAACAGAAATTGTTGATTTAATAAAATATTCCCTTTCTTTACATGTTGTTATGAAGTTTTCTGCTCTACAGAATAACTTTTCAGTGACTGGCGTATTGACATATTTCAGCGGAATGAGATTGAGTTAGAGCTAACATACAGGACTGTGGAAACAGGTAGAATAAGTAGATATATACAGTGTTTAATCTACCACTGTACAATTTAATATATATTTTTGTGTGAGGGTTGGGAAATTAATTTTTGAGCTGTAGCCCAGTGCAGGACCAAAACAAGTGGCGGCCTTTGGCCCTTTGGAAAGTGATTGTGTATTACCAGTGATGACAGCCAGCACCATTCTTTGATTTATAGCAGCGCAACTTTCATTTAATATTGACCATATGGCAATTTTCACCACCTACATTGTTCGGGACCTATGTCAGTAGCACACAAAGCAGTGAACCTTACTCCCGGGCAATTCGACTAAGACAGAGGATGCTGCATTGTGGCATATTGATTGATAGCATAAAGTGGTGATAATTAGATCTCTCTGATTCCTTTATAAGCCGGCTGTGGGCTTTTGGACCTTATTGTGTTATTTTGACACTATTGAATTCTCAAATGTGCCAACTTGTTTTCAAACTGTGTGTTTGAAATGCATGATGACAAAAAGGTGTCTTGGAACAAGTTTATATAATATCACCCACAGTCTTATTTTAATTTATATTAATAGATAGTTTTAATTTATGCAAGAAACGGGGGAGGGGCGGATAGTATTACTGGAAATCCTTGACGCTATAGCTCACATCTTCAGATGAACACATCCCAAATCTTTCACAATGAAAATTGTCCTTCTAGCAATTTCTTTTTATTTTTATGGTTCTGATTGCTCTGCCGCATGTTGGAACAAAACTGAAGGTAGGAACATTTATCCTAGAATTTGGAGAGGAAACATTTTTTTAATTATTATTTGTGGAAATACCCATTATTGGAATTCATTGAGGTCAGTGACTTTGCTAGCATCCAGGTCTGTAGGAGTGCGTTGCAGTACAAGTGAAGGGAGCTCAGTTTGGTACCTCATGGTACCCATGTTATTTATACACTGGTTCTGTGTGGCTAGTTGAAAAGGGAAGTTCTTTGCTCCATCTAGTGACAGTGCCACCAGACATGCCAGACATCTTTATGTAGGGGCATCCTGCTCAACATATTTGTCCCCATTTGGCAACTTTTTTTGCCGAAGGTGTGTGTAGAGCGCTGCCCTTCAGTTGACTGATTCAGGATGATTTATTGAATACCTAAAGCTTTGTGAGCTAGAGATGACAGTTTCACTGAGACTGGATAGCATCTGGCTCTGCAGCTTGACTTACCTAATGGCGAGTACATCCTGAGGTCATCAGGGCCTGTCCTGTTGATACTGGGTCTACACCAGCTACTGCTGTGAAACTACCCATTCCCTTGCGCCAGGGCTAATGTATCGCTGGCTGTGTGATGACCTGGACATGAACCACTGGCTTTTGTCAGTCGCCTTCAGCCAGATTGGTTCCTGGATCTGCTGCTATTTGCATTTGAACTAGCTACAGGTTTCTGTAAACCTCAGTCCCATCTTGGATCCAAGATACACATTTCATGATTCCACTACAGGCATATGGAGGTGGGGTGGGGGGTGAGGGGTGGCAGGGAGAAATGCTGAGCCAGTATAAACAGACAACGCATATAAATAAACAGTAAAACCACATGTGGACAAAAGGGTCAGCACACATTCTCTAAGATTGCAACATCGCTTCTGGTCCCAGGTCCTTTTGCAATCAGTTATGAACTATTGACTTTACTAGGAGTTCTGTCAGGTGCTTTCTGATCCCACAATTGCTTCTATAATGGAAAATGGAATTAAGTGATAAGAAAGAGAGGGAGCTCAAAACACATTTACTGTATCTGTGGTGAGAATGAATTGCTGTGATGATAGAGCTGAAGAAAAAATAAGTTCTGGGAAGGACAAGAGTGATAATTTTTGTAGTCAAGAAGAAGGAAAATAAACTAACCCGAAAGAAGAAAATTATTATGTCTAACTCCTTCTGCCTCAAGAATGCTAATAAAGATTGGCTGGACACCACTTAGGTCTTGGTGAGACTCACTCGAGACTTTTCAGACGTTCGGTTGTTTGCAGGTCCTGCACACCAAGCTACCTATTAATGTATGCACAAAGGGCTGACATTTGGGTTTGAGTGAGTATCCTTTACGATGGCTCTTATCAAAACTTACTGGCTGACCCTACAGGATGTCACAGAGGGAATACACTTGTATACTTACTTGCTTAACAGTAAGGCATGTGAGGAGCACCTCCGTGGACTCCTGCACCTTATCTCTCTGGAACAGTTATGTGTCGTAACGTCCATGAATTAATCTGTTTGGTGGTGTTTCTTCTTCTTCTTTTTTTTTTTTTTTTTTTTTTTATAACACAGTGAAGTACTTTCTTTAGACGTGTTTCAGCCACATCAAAACACAATGATTTGCTCTAATACTACCTGTAATTGTAAAAATTTAGTACATTAATAAGGATGGTGCATTTTCATTTAAAGTACCTCAGTCCTGTCATGGACTTGTCAGTATCCTGAGACTCCTAAATATATGACTTGTAAATATGTAGTGTTTAAAGTGTTATTCATGTTTCATTTCATATTAATGTATGTGATGCAGATTTTTAAGGAGTTCTACCCACACTTTGCATTTCTTGGGTCTTTACATAAAACAAGAAGAGCTGTATTTAGTAGAGGCTGGTGTAGCTACGACAGTTTTGTCACTGGAAAGTCCTTAATTTGTATAGGTTTCCCAATCTGGTTTGTCATGAAGCTAAAATAATGCTGCTGCTGCTGCTGATAATGATGATAATACTGAATATGATGCTTCCTTAGCAGAATTCTGATGGGAATTCATTGTCCTTGCCTTGACACATACTTTTTCAGACAAGCAATAATTTATTTTTGGAAAAAGAATCTTAAGTTCTACCCAAGTATGCCAAATATGCCTATATAAATGTAACATACACTGACATCCTCTGTGTCGAACACCAGTGTTTACCGGCTGCAGAAACAGTTCTGTGATGAAAATGAACAAATAAAGGAACTTGTTTTTTATGTCTAGTTCTTTGCAATCATCTATCCTTAACAATCATGTAGGGCCACTTTTTACTGCCTTTGATGAAAGTTGAGTAAAAAGGGAACTTGACTGATTAGAGAAATAGACTGAAGTGATGAGAAACTTCAAACTATAGGCTGTAGACCAATACCACTAAAACTTTAAGAGCTTTGATATTGATTTTCCAGCAGTGGGATTTCACACCTTTTGCTTTCAGTTTTCATTAGTGGTCTGGGACTAATTAAAAAGGGAGAGGCTTAGGCGCCAAGAGAGTTGATCACAACACCACCTAACAGAAGGGAGAAGAAACTACTAATACTATTATTGGCAATCAGTTTATTGCATATAATACCTTAAATTTAATAATGGTGGTGTGGCAATTAAAATTATACCAACAGCATGCTGGCGTCTGCTTTTAGCAGATTAAGAAGTCTGGACCTTTATTTAAAAAAAGCTTTAAGTTGAACATCTGAAGTCAGATACAATGCATGTTTCACTGAATATTTATAGACTTCCCAAAATTGTTAGACTCTCTATGCAGAAAGGAAGAGAGAAGTTACTTTACCTAGTTGCCGATTAGCTGCCTAAGTTAGCTCACTTAGGTGTAAAACCACTTAGGGCATTCAAAGATTAGCTAAAAGGGTCTCTGGAAAATCTCCAGGCCTTTTTTTTTTAAACTAATACTATCTATTTTTAGTAATTTTTGGCATGGCACTAACTTCTTTAGAATTAACAAGCAGGAAAAGCAGATGCTTCTGTTTGTGCTTCCCTGATGTGACAGAATCCCTGATCCTCTTCAGTCACCAGTTTGCTATTACCAGAGGAGGTGGTAAACAAGAACTTTTCCGAACAACTTGTTGGAGGGATGGCTTGTGTTAGATGAAATGGGCTTGTTCATACTTCATCAGTTGTGATGGTAGAATAGGAAATAACTGTTGCCAAAATTAATTCCTAATATACTGACTGCCTGTGGTGGAAAGAATGCAAAAAATACACCATAACGCAAAAATAAGTAACTTTCTTGAGTAATTTCTTTTCTCCATAAAGCATGCGCTATGATTACATCCACTGCCATGCCTTTAGGTGTGGATCTTCTTCCATTCCTGTGGTCTGTAATTCTACATGTAAGCTTTTCATTTTTTTCACCTACTATTCCTCATTAGGTTACCAAATGCCAATTAACGTCCCTGTCTAAGGAAGTACTTTCCTTGCTCATGCCTATAGCCAGATTGAAGTCAAAGAGAATTCGGAAGTTGGCATGATAAACGGGCTTTGTCAACAGACACACTGAGAACACACTTTTCTCATACGTAAAAGCACTAAGTGCACTTTGTCCCTTGTGGGTAATGTTTTGAAGTTCAGGAGTTGTAAACTCATTTCCCAGAATGATTCTTAAAAATAGTCAGATACATTGCATGTCTAAGAGGTGTCTTGCTTCGCGTAAAATCCTCCACTCGTGTTGACATTCCTGCCTTTCAAACGTGCTGCTTCACAGCTCTGCCAGATCAACATGCTGAGCGCTTCTGGTTTACAGTGGGAGCTCAGCCCAAGGTCCAAGGACTTTATGTGTAAGTGGTACTGTTGGCTGTGTGCTTGGGAAGAACAGATCTGGGAATTAAGGAAAAGATTACAGCCTGGTTAAGCTGTTCCTGGAACTGACTGCAGTTAGTGTTGCTTCCTTGCACATGGAAGAGGACCCCTGTCATGTAAATAAAATGTGGGCTGGACACAGTTTCAGCCACAAGCTTTCTGTAGGATTCTCCTGCTATTAGGAGACTCAACTGTGACTTTTCTTGACAGTCATTTTAGTTTGAGATTAAAAAGTTCTTACAGCAATACTGGTTGAAGTATTGCTGTCCCTTGTCCCCTCATGATAGGTTTGTCACTGCTGATGTGTGCTGCCCTCCCAATCTTGTTGGCAAAGCAGTTTGTGGTGGTTGCGATGTGAGCTGGGTTGGAACTGAAGAAATTTTTTTCCACAATGGAGGAAAAAAGCGGCAAACAAAAAATGTTGTGCTTTTTTCACACTGACCCGATTCATGGTGTAATTACAGAAATACCTTGTGCTAGTGCAGTAGTATGGGAGTTGAAGGGTACGTATACAAGCTCCACACCACACTGCTCAAGTGCTGGGCTTAATAGTAATGCATCTTCCACAGCAAAGGAGCAAACTGAAGGGGTAACAAACTATGACATGAGAGAAGAATAATTACTCATCTTGGGAACCTCCACAGGCTGGTTTGCCTTTGGTTACCAGCAGCACTTGAACATGAACATGCTGTTAAACAGGCACAACATGATACTGGGATGAGTTACGTTGTATAAAGCTGGATCTTAATCAAGAACACCTAGAGAAAATAAGCCATGATCTGATAAGATTACTTTTTATCAGGGATCCAATATTAAACTTATTTCCTCCCTGATGAATGTGTTCCTTTGTTTTTGTGTTTATATTCTGATTGATTTAAAACACTAGAGTAGATCTCAACACCAAGTAAAGGTTATCTTGGATACACAATAGCAATGCTATTTTCTTGTCATAGGCATGTTTGAAGAATGGCTCTTGATCAAATTTCATTTATGCTTTTTCTCAGTAACTGAGATTGTAGCTGTATTTAATGACATGGCCTTTTTGTTCCTCATGAGTACAGCACCAAACTAATCTGCTCTGATTTTAACTAGTGTACAACACTAGAAAGTCAGGTCCTGTTGAAATCTGGTTTTAGTAGATCTGATAAGTATCCTTCATAGTATTTCCCATCTATTTATATTTATATTAGAATATCTTTGGCTTTGAATGGCCGATAATAAAAGCAGAACCAAATGAAATATGGAATGTGGTATGGCTTCAATAATAATTAAGGTTGAAGCCCAGCAATTCATAGTAGCATCATCCATTGATATTTTTCCCTATCAGTTGAAAAAAATCTCTTTTGGATTTGTGCATTGCTAAAAAGCATATACGAATGAATGGCTCAATGTAAATTTTTTAAAACTTTTCAAACATTTTGATTTCAATTAACATTTTAAAGCATTTCCATGCTAAGAGTAATAATACTTCAAAAACCTTTATCTTAATATCTTACTCCAGTTAAATATGAAAGTTAAAATGCTGAATTAAATTCCATTAGGGTTAATGATTAGATTTTAATCTTTTTTTGTACACATTTTGAAATTTTTGACAGGTCAAATCAGCTGATACCATATGTGCTGTTGGCTCAGCCTGTGCTATCTTATTCCAAGAGGATAACCACTAGGTGAATGCCATGAGATTTAAAGAATGCAGAATAGTTACTGGTTTTAGCCTGCCTCATTTTAAGGGCTCCCTCCATTTGGTAACCAAGGTCCTCAGGACATAAACCAGGATAACCCCAAACTAAACTAAACTGTATTTTTGTAACCTAACCAAGGGATGGGCCTTGCAATCAGTTTGCTGTATACTTCTGATAAGGTTAAATCAGCACTGACAAATCAGTCCATTCAAATGTCAACATTTAAAAGTGTTTGTAACCCCAAAAAGATCTGTTTTCAAATATACTTTCCTATTCATGGTCTAAACATAAAATATACTAACAGCGGCAGCCGGATTCACAGCAAGGCATTTGTTCATTCCTGTTTGATTTTGAAGAGACTATATAGATTATATAGACTGTACCATGCTTCACATTGGTCATTCTAAACTATTTAGTGATTTAACCTTTTATGAATTAGCAATGTCTGAATAGTGAACAATAGAGTAGATAAAAAAGTTATTCTTAAGCTGAGCCAACACAGTTGTTAGAATTTGTGGCCTTGCTGTTATTGTTCATCTAGACGCTATGGAAAACAGCTATATTAGGAATCACTGTATGAAATATTTTTGAACACCATGTTATTGAATTCCCCATGGACCCTGGCTGCATTACAGTACTACTTCTTTTCCCACCCATTATCAATAAAATCCCACAGAGATCATGGTAGACTTTTAATGACCTTTGCTATATCAAAACTATATCTATCCTAACTTGACAGCTAATTAAAAAAGTTTTGTCTCAAGTCTGATGTGGACGTTGGTTAAATAACCTCTTCAAGCACCTCCACTCATACTTACACTGTATTATGAAATAACAAAGTTTAATAGTTCAGACACTTTTCCTGTACAGAATACAGGCATTTTATCAAAGCTAGAACATTAGAAACAAAAACCAGCATTGAAACTGATATTTCTCAGTTTTGACATGAACACTTTGATATGCCAAGTGAAATTGTAGTCATCACAGCAAAATGATTGCCTGTATTTCAACTATGCTAAAATCAAGTTTTGTCTTTTAAATCTCTATGGTAAGTGTTCCTTCTTCCACTGAGAGCAATGAGAGATATGGATGTGGGATCAAATGTTATGCAAGAAGACTATTCATGTGTTTTTTTCCACAGCTCCACAGTTTAGGGAAACCCACTCATTGTGGTATTCTGTTTTGACTTTTTTTTTTTTCATTCCTGTCTTTTCAAGCAAAATAGAATAAAAACTGCTGGGTAAGTTTCTGACTACACAAGCAACGTAGCGCACAGAATGCACAATTCCTTTAATAGAATGTCACTAAGTGCATATGTAGATTATCTCAGCACTAATAGAATCTCATTTTCGTATCCCAAACATACTGAATTAATGTCACAGACCCCACTTTATTGAGTCTGCACATAAATCTCGAATTTTAACAGGTCTAAGTTAACAACTAACAGTAAATGTTCTGACTATTTTCAAACAGAACCCCCAATGGATAAATTTTAGCACAGACAGGTGCTAAATCCAGCAAGGTCCTCAGCAAAAACCCCCAACTATCCTGTCTTTTGAAAGGCTGCAAATTCAGAAAGTGTCCTAGTCCTTGCCGAGCTCAAATCAAGGTCTTTCAAAAAGCGAGAGAAATGGTTACTCTCGCTCTCTAGCTCACTCTGGTGTTTAAGATACTTCCCACAGAAAGACAGCTGCATGGTTTTGCTCTTCTTGATTCAGAACAAGGTTTTCAATATGATTTTCCAACATCCTGAGTTCTTCAGGCAACAGGATACAGACTCTTTTTTTTTAAACTGTTTTTCCTCCAGGCTTGTGAATACTGACATTTTATGGAATGTAGAACTTCTTTACCAGGCAAAAGAGATATGTCAGAACAGTTAGTGCTCTAGTTGTGAGGACACATGCTTGAACAGGTTCATGGCCACTCACTTTTGCATCCAACCTTTTGGAAAAGGCTGTGCATCTTCCTAAGGTGAGATTCTGTAATTAATATTTTCCAATGATGAAATATTTCACTGGAACTTCTTGGCCCTTCTCTACTTCTGAGTGCCTCTGTGAAGGAGTTGGTAAAATCTCTAAAATTTGTTTTGAAGAGTTGAAAAATCAGTAACTAGCCCTGGTAGATAAAATAGATGTGTGAATGGTCATCTTTGTGTTTTATTCTGTACCACTGGCCTCCTGCCATGTCTTTTCACTGAGCAAGACAATGCAAACTTTAGAAATTATTAGTGTAGACATTTCTAAATTATATTTCTAGATCACACTATTGTCCTGATCAGTTGAGACTAATGATAATAATTTGGTGACATAGTTAGATTTCTAGACCTTACATTAATTCAGGGAAGTGTCACGCTGACTCATTTAATCCACTCATTTAATCCATGGTAAAACCAATCACTATAATAAGGATATGGATATTTGTGAGGTGTTCTTCAGAAATGCAATTTAGCTCTTCTGGTGAAGACCACAGAGCTTTTATTTAGGCCAGTGCAATACTGCACATCCTGTGCCTTGCATCACATGGCATTGCTCTGTGTCTGTGCATGTGCAATCTTAGTTGGAAACAAATCCAATAATGATTTAAAGACAGTTAGATGCCACATGGTAAGATCTAGCATATCTAGAAAATCATGCAGAAAGCTACCAAAAGTGGTTAGACAGCTAGGAAAAATGCAATGCAGGGGTGGGTTTCAGGCCTGGCCCTGCACTCACTGATTGGCATTGCAAGAAGCTATTTCCATCAGGCTATTCAGCTTGAAAGTAGCTTCTGGAGGGACTCACTAATGCTCTCTGAAACAGACATCTTCCTTCCTTCCTTCCTTCTTCTTTCTCTCTTTCTTTTCCTCTTTCTCTCATTCTCTCTTGCTCTCTCTTTCTTTCCTTCTTACCTTCTTTCCTTCTTTCTTATTAAATAACCCATTTTTGTGGCTGGTGGGCCTATTTGTATCATCTGCTTCATAAGCTATAGTGTGTACTATATAATCAGTAAGTTACACAATTGTGTCTTTAAGTCAGCCACAAAACCTATGGCAGAGCTTCAGACACAGAATAGCTTAAAAGTCTCTTTTCATATTATAATTTAACCACAGGCTACTGGACTTATAGACAGGCAGAGTTTTGTTTGGTGAGTGGGCTCAGTAGTTGCCAGTTGTGCTGTGAGGCTTGAACTGTGTTGAAAAATTCCTTCTGGCTATCACACGTGGGTAAGTCAGAGGTCCGGTTACCTGGAGGGAGCTTTGCCTGGGTCCAGGATCTCCTCATTAAATCAGTGTCAGGGGGAGGCCTTTATTTTCCTACCAAATGTGATTGCAATCACAAAAGGAATAAAAGAAATTGCATTGGCTTGTTGAATAATGATCAGTTTCTTCATACAGCCAGGTCACCTGCATGTGAATATATGGTGGCTACAAGCCTGGTATTGTAGTCCCTATAGCTGCAGAAGAGTTTTTCCTTCTTTCCACCCACTCCTTGACAAAGAAATACCAAAGAAATATCCTACCATGTCTTCTGTTCAAAATTCATTGCTAAGATTGGGTACTCCAAAAAGGGGAGAGCAGTGGAGCTGTTCTAATTTATCCTCCTACGTAAAAAATAGACAGTGCTTTCATAAACAGGAAGAAATAAGCATTGTTAGGAAACACATTTGGACTAAATGCATTTTCTAGAAATATTTATGCTTTACTTCTTGGATTTGTGATAGTACCAACATTCAGCCTATGTAGTTGGGAGGAAAGTGGCCTTGTGTCATTTGCTTTGTTATGGGGTGCAGGCTGGTCTGTTCCAAACCCCAAAATATTTGTTCCTCAGAACTATTTTATGATATCTGGGATAGAAGTAGTCTCCATTTCTATTACGGTTGATTCCATCTTAGACTACATCTAAGACATTTATTCAGTCTCAGGGAGGTTCCACACTATGCAACAATTTAAATTATTTTTATTAATTACTTATTGTATATAGCACTGTATGTATGGGAAGCCTATCACAAATCACATCAGTCAGAAAGGGCATGTTAATGGAGCTAATTCCTTTGATGTAACTGTATTACATATTGGGTGTAACTGGGCTAATAAAATTACCCTTTTAAAACAATTAGACATCTCAAATCTCATTTGCTACTTTTAGAGCAATGTCGTTTGATTTAATAATGTGCTGGAAAGGGCTGTAGTCATTGTAGCTCTGTGAAAAAACTGTTATAGTTGGTAGTGACACTATGAGTATAAACTTCTAAAAGATGTGCTTAATCTGATATTGAAGACATATACATTTAAAAGCAGTTTTACTGAAAAACCTGAGCTATGTTCACGTAGAAATGGCATTCAGCTGTTGTATTTTAAACTTCTTTCCACTTGACATCCTCAGAAATATGTGCCAGTTGTGATGGACTGCTGTATTAGTTGCAAGATTTAATGTGTGCTGAACGCCATATTTTCCCTAAGTAATCACAGAATCACAGAGTGGTTTGGGTTGGAAGGGACCTCAGGAGATCATCCAGTCCAACCCCCCTGCTAAAGCAGGTTCTCCTACACAGGACTTCATCCAGGTGGGCTTTGAATATCTCCAGAGAAGGAGACTCCACAACCCCCCTGGGCAGCCTGTTCCAGTGCTCTGTCACCCTCAAAGTAAAGAAGTTCTTTCTCATATTCAACTGAAATCTCCTGTGCTTCGGTGTGTGCCCATTGCCCCTTGTCCTGTCGCTGGGCACCACTGAGAAAAGTCTGGCTCCGTCTTCGTGACATCCACCCTTAAGATATTTGTACGTGTTGATGGGATCTCCTCTCAGTCTTCTCCAGGCTAAACAAGCCCAGCTCCCTCAGCCTTTTCTCATAGGTAAGATGCTCCAGTCCCCTAATCATATTTGTAGCCCTCTTCTGGACTCTTTCTAGGAGTTCGTCATCTTTCTTGAACTGGGGAGCCCAGAACTGGACACAGTACTCCAGGTGGGGTCTCACCAGGGCAGAGTGGAGGGGGAGGATAAACTCCCTCGACCTGCTGGCCATGCTCCTCTTAATGCACCCCAGGATACCATTGGCCTTCTTGGCAACAAGGGCACACTGCTGGCTCATGGTCAGCTTGTCATCCAACCAGGACTCCCAGGTCCCTCTCAGCAGAGCTGCTTTCCAGCAGGTCAGCCCCCAGCCTGTACTGGTGCATGGGGTTCAACCTCCCCAGGTGCAGCACTTGACTGCTGTTGAACTTCGTCAGGTTCCTCTCTGTCCAACTCTCCAGCCTGTCCAGGTCCCACTGAATGGCAGCACAGCCTTCTGGTGTAATGCTGGAACCAGGCTCTTTTCTCCTTGGGTCTTGAAGCTGTACCCATCACAGTGGTATGACCCCCTTCAAACACTGCATTTGTGGCAATGACTTAGATCTAAGTCTGTGTAAACTGTTCTTTTTATACAGTTTTGTAAGTAGTGAGGTGTGGTTTTGTGTGGTTTATTCTGAGTTTTGTTTTTCCTTCTCTATCCTATAGCCTGCCTTCTTTGCCATCCTTTCTAAATGTTTTCTTACAGTTGCTCTGCAGGGTCTTTAAAATCTCTCCTGACCTAGTCTGTGGTTAACAACGGGAAGACTTTTGTGAGTGATAAAGGCTCACTCACAAAGAAACTAAACCAAAATGGGACCTGGGTTGAGCAAAAAGTCAGGGATTGGAAAATACCTGCCCTGGCCATCAAAGCAAACATCCTTTTGGCTGCGAAGCCCAAACCTCAATAATTCCATTTTTTTCCTCCTCATTTCCCTTTTTTCCCCTCATTCCTCCTCACTTCTTAGTACCTTTTATTATGTAAACAACCTCTTTTTTTCTAAAAAATTGAAGACTCCAAGTCTTGCTCTCCTTAGTCCTGTTGCTGCCTGTTACTCTGCAATCTGCAGGCTGGGAGAGCATCGCTCTTCCAGGTTCAGGAGCCAGGACAGGGAGGAGACCAGAATGCAGTTGTGAAGTTTGCTTTTGCCTTGCTGCAATGCCTGAACTGGGAAGCATGTACTCAAAGGGGGTGAGTAAATAACAGTAAACCTGGTGCTCTGACAACGGTTATTTAGGATGCTGTTACTATGGAGCATTTGCAGCTACTAAACGGGACTTGGCCATAATCTGTCACTATATAAAACTGTCATTAGTTACATTCACAAGTACTTAAACATCTCCAAACAAAATGAGTTAAACAACATCTCATCACTTTTTAATGGTTTTACAATTTTAGTTTTAAGAGGGTAGTAGCTACTGCATGCTTGTTGGAGTCTGCTGGTCATGATAATGTTGGTCTCAGAGCAACGTTTTCTTGGGCTGGTAGAGGATTTCGGAGATCTTTTTTCTTTTTTCGAAGTCCCTATCCTTTGAATTGGTTAATGAAGGCTAACACCTGGGGAGGAGATTTTGGTTAAACCTTTGTCAGCTCTTTCAGTTCCCACCTAATTTAGGATCTGAATGCTAGCCCCAACTCCATTAACACTGAAATCATCAAAGGTGTGATATTTTGGACCCCCTTAATTTCAGTCAGTTTTGTAATCTAGCCCTCATGATCTCCTTGAAGCACCTGACCTTAAACTCAGACATGTAATGGTTAATGTAATAATGTTTACAAAGTTTATGTTTTATTAAAATTGATTATGTATCTTGGACCATCACTACGGTACCACCAGTCCCAAGAGAGCACAGTAATTCGGCGCTCCCTTGGAATGCCCTACGGACAAAGACGTGCCCACCTGCATGCTGCATCTGTACACTGCCAACGTGCCAGAGCTGAAGCAATCAAAATTTGCTGCAGCTTTGCTGCAGTTTTGTAGCCTCTGCTTTTTTTGGACTCTGAGAGGAACAGTCTGAAGACTGGATGTGTTTGCTATTTTCTGAGTTTTCTCAGAATATAATTTGAATCAATCACCTCTTTCTTTTTTTAATATAATTTGATTCCAAACCCCTATTTTTCCATTATGTTACTGAGCTAGAGTTTCACTTTCACTAACCAGGATTAGAATAACCTCATATTGTCTCTCTGAACGTGACACTTGACATCCTGAATTTATACATTTATATATTTTAAACCACAATTAAAATACACTATGTTGCACTTTAAAAGCTGATCTCATCATCTTCAGTTTAGTTCATTTTTCCTTCCCTTCACCCGTGCCCCCATTCCAACGGCGGATTGAAACCAGGCTTTTTGGCTGCAGCCTTTTGAGATCTGAATTTGATCAGTGATAGAGCACTGGAATGTTTGATTTGAAGTAGAAAAGATTTATTGCAATCAATGTTAGTGCATGCAAAGTCACGCCATCCTGTTTTGCGAGTTGCCTACTGCCTCTCTTCTCTCCAACCACCCCACCCCACTTACACCTTATTGTAGAGCAGTCTACTTGCAATCCCATCTCATACAAGGGTGGGTTTTTTTTAAATGATTCATTCAAATATGTAACAATCACGATCAAAGCATATTTCACAGATTGAAGTTAATCACATTTTTAGTGTTGGCCCATGAACAATACACAACTTCTTGTAGGGAGCCCTATTAGAGATTAGTGAAAGTTCAGAACTTAATTTCTCTTCAGTGCATTTTTGGGGGGTAGTAAATGATTTCATACAGACTTTCTGGCTCTATGTGAGCTTTCTTTTTGGCACAGGTTTACTTAAAAATAAAAATGTAGAACAGACGGTAGCTGCATTTTATAAACCGTTCTATTATTTCAAGTTGATTTTTAATACTATATCTAAACTGGCAGAAAGGAAAAGCTTGGCAAGTGTGTTAGATAAATTATCTGTGATGCTTTTAATTTATAAGGGAGATTGTGATTCGCTTTTAAGCACGAAATCATATTAGCAATTGGCGTCTTAAAAACACATTTTCATTCCTGTTGACTTTCCTATAAACTGTAGACGGAATAAATAAAAAGTGTACCCATCAGTCAGTAAGAGAGCTTGTGGGGCTTTTCTTTTTCTTTCTGTAACAGTATATATGTACATGTAAAATTTAGCCCAGTGGGAGCAGTTTATTTATGACAGAAATCTGTTTCCAAGGGCTTTTAAACACAGAGTTTATCTCACATAGTGTGAGTCTATCTGGTTTTGCTGTCACAGAGATTCTTATGACACGCTCACGGTGTAAAGATGAAATGAAACTCCTTTCCTGAAATATGGGAAATATTCCACAAAATGTCTGTTCCTCAAAATCGATAGTGGAAGAAAATCAATTTACTGAGTAATAGATCACTTCAAAAAGTGCCAAAAAGCTGTGAATTATTTGAGGGATATGACCTTGCTGTCCTCTTATTGTCCCAGAGGATGATGAAAGTAGAGAGAGTTAATTTCATGTATGTCCCTCATGCTGATATTTATCATCAGCACTGATATAATCTTAAATTTAAAAAAAAAAAAAACCAACCTTACAGTACACCACATCCACATGAGCTTCTAGCGTTGGCAAAACATTCCAGATAAGTTGAAACAAAAGGGGAAAACTTTAAAAACTTTGAGAAAGAACAGCCTTGTTGGACCGTGCTAGCTACTTCACAAGGTAAGCACACAACATGCCAGAAGAAAATATAAGGCACACTGGGGCACAAAGCAGAACATTTTTTTTTTTAAATGGTCTTTTGGATGTCTCTTTAGAAAAGTTTTTTGAGTAGGAAAATCAATGAGAAGCATTCAGCACAGCTCTTGGAGTGGCTGGATTTACTGTTTAGTGAGGCTGTTGGTACAGTGGAGTCCCAGAAATTCCAGATGTTTACAAGGTATGCTCACAAGCCAACTAGAAATGTGGTTATAGGCCACGTGGGTAGCCCAGGATACTCAGGGTTATTATAGTTAAGCTTTGCCAAAACTTTTCACAGAGTATCCAGAAAGCTAGATTAAAGACAGGAATCTGCATGCTTGTCTCTACCAGCGGTGTTGACTCACCTTTATAGGAACTGCTGCTATGAACAGGCCTTTTCCAATGAATTTTTCCATCTGAACCCAAGAAAGATAAAATTTCCCTTATCTTAGTAGAAGTTCTATTTTCTGAAGCAGTCATGAGACCCTTTGCCTGTGAAGAGGTGGCAGTCCTGTCACTTCATGTCCCAGAGACCCTGTAAAATGAAAGGGTGAAGCCTCAGGTTTGTACTGGGAGACTTTGGATGTAGGAGAGCACAGACTGATGTTTCTATCCAGAACATTGGGCCATGAAGGTTAAGAGCAGATTCTTTAATTGACAGTTCGGCACTTTGAATACATGCAGAACTGAAACCAAGCAAAGCTTGAGGGCTAAGAGTCTAATCAGCTGCTATCAGTTTGCAAATTTTATGTTTAATTTACATGTAAGCAGTTTTCCCACTGCTGACACTGGAGGAAGTTTGCATGTGCTGACAGCCTTAAGCCATTGAGATTGTATCTGATTCTAGGATTTACGAGCGAACTTTCCAGACCCTTTTCTGAATGTTTTGCCCTTCAGTGTGTGTGTGTGACCTGTCATGGCAAGATCTACAGAATTAAAGGGGACGACACTTTTGAGAAGTTTTTAAATAGTATTCAGAAGTCCAGTGTTTGTTAGAAGAGGATTACTCTTGTGGGATAAAATTGTGTCCCTTTTGTGAAGACTCTACTGTAACTGCTTTGCTAATTTTGACTTAATGACTGCAGTGAAAAGCTCAAAGATAGACTATTGGTTACTGAGCTTTACTTATTTTAACCGAATGTTAACTGTGTTTTAGCAGAGCCAGGGTGCACTTACTGTAAGAGCTAATGCCACTACTAGTTCATAACATGAAGTTACTTCTGTTTATTTTCCTTTTAATGTGTCTGAATGATGTAATCTGTGCCGTTGCCTCTTGGTCTGTGCTTGCTAACCTCAGTGCAGCTCCTTCTGATGTTTTAAATCACAGTGACTTTAGTAGTACGTGCAACTAAAAACCATGTCTGGATCTATTGTAGTTGTTTTACCTGTTGCAGGTGTAAATTATACCTGCTTATGCCACAGAAGAACGTCTTTTTTATCTGTTTTAGGTGGTTAATCTCAAAACACCACCTTAAGGATCCTCTTTCTAGTTTGTCAACCTCCTCTCCTTCCATTTTGTGTTTCTAAGCCTATTGACTCCTGTGGTGGACACAACTGCCTACCTGCACCGCTTATCCTTTGCTGGGTTATCCCATGTCTGACCCCTGTCTTGGCTAAGCCAGTCTTGCCAGCCTCCGTAGCCATTCTGCTGTCTTCTACATGCATTTATGCATTCACAGGAAAAGTCCAGTCGGGCATCCATCTATTTTGTTTAAATTCCAACTGTTCTGCTGTAGTGCTCTTTACTAAGCAAAAGCAAAAAATCAGTCAAAAAATCGACTGTTCCTCTAAAGTCATCAGCTAAACAGGCCTTCAAGTCATGTTTATGGTCCATCTTGGTTTATTCTGGCTAAGGAGCTGTCTTACTTTATTTCACTAGCTGAAGTTGCCCATTATACCCCTAACTTCATTGATATTTATTTGGACAGCAGAAGGGAAGCTGACTGGGTGGTGCTTTCATAGCCTGAGTCATTGGAAGGTACTAGTGAGTGACTGGGACACAAGGAAGGCCTGGAGGTCTCTCCAGGGGAAAGACTGGGACCGTGTGCAGAGCTTAGTAGAATAAGGCCCTTATCCTCATTTGAAAGTTGTATGTGCTTCTCTAATAGAGAAATAAATACAAATAATAACACCTTCATCTTAGCTGTCATACTCTTCTGAGCTTTGTTTGTAATATATTAACAGGCAGGCTTTGGCAAGTACTTTTTTTCCGTGCTTTCCACTGTAAAAATGAATCTGCAAAGGTTAATAAATGGACATTACGTATTTCTGAAGTACTATATAGTCAAGTAACAGAAATTCTTAATTATTTATGCAGGGACTAACTGGCAAAGTAAAGGCAAAGACTGTGACTGCGGTCCTTGTGCACATCAGATAGAAAGCATGCTTGGATCAATTCCATGCAGACAAAGACATATGCACAGCTCAGCTCACCTACCCCTGACACACGAGCCCAGGTGGATTTATTCTCCCAGTATGTATGCCTCTTATTAATGCTATTAAAAATTATTGCTCCAAACAAGATGAAAATATGCCCTTAAGCCAGCAGCTTAACATTTATTTCCAATCTTATTTTTGTTTTTTTGGAAACGTAGAAGAGAAATATCCCTCGTTTCCCAGGTGGACTAAAGGGGAACAATATAAACTTTGTATTTTAGCGTTACAAATGTAAACACAGATGAAATGTACTTCAGAGCTCATTTTGCCAAAGCTTTTCTTGGATGATTTCCATCAACGTACTTATTGTAATTATTTTCCAAATGTTACCCATGTGATTCTCATTTGCTACATGTTTAATTCCCTACCTTAAATTAGGGCACTCAGGTATTACTAAAGATGGCAGACACCTAAAGATTTGTAGGTTCAACATGCATAATGCCCCCACAGTGGTCACATAGTGCTCATGTGCTCTTATATGAACTACAACAAGAACTGGTTGAAATTCTATGTGTGGATTCAGTCTTGTGCCTTTTGAAGCTAAAAAGCAGATGTTATCCATGGCATGATACTTCATGTATAAAATTAGTATTTAAAATTTACTTTTTAATTTATTTCTTGTATTCCACATGCAAAAGCCTAAGGGTTCCCATCAAAAGTAGCTAAACCAAGTCGTTAAAGATCAAAGCAATTGCAGTATAATTAGGGCTACCACTGAATTATGTTATCCTCATCATCTACTTCCCTTATTCCTTCTACTCTAGACACCAGACACAAATAAACATTGTCTCTTAAATACAGGTTAAAAGCCAAAACTTGACAGCTTAGACACTGGTTTATCAATCATAAAGGTGCAGCTTATAACAACAATAACAATTTTGGAGAGAATGGTCCTTTCACTTATCTTTCTTCTATGGCTAAGTCACTTCATTGAATTTAATACCAACTGCCAGCAGTAAAATGCAGAGTGTGTCCACTAAAATGTCTTCATTCTACATGAATGTGGCCTTTTTCCTCCTCCTTTTTCACTTCTTCTCCTACTGTAGAAACGTCTGGTTGGATCACAATGTTATTGACATGTTATCTGGCAGCTGGGGTCGCTATAATGCTAACATCAAGGTGACTTTCTTGCAATCCCAAAAGAACACCAAAAAAATCCTAGAAAAGGGCCAACTGCATCCAAAATGTTAAATGAGAATCAAGTCTATCGGTTCTAGGCTAGATCTCAAGACAAGATTTCCTACTGTGACATTTCAATGTCTTTGCATACCTGTGGAGATTTTGTAATTCCCTGAAAAATGTTCCACACAGGACTTTTTTGTTTAATAAATCTTCAGTTTGTGTCAGATTATCCTTTTAATTTTATGTAATACAATATACTGCCCCATTTACTAAGGCAGAGGGTAGAAAACAGAATAGCCAATGGATGACATCTGTCAAAAAGCGACTGTTTCCATCACTATCACCTACATCCCTTCCAGTGTAAGAGGCAGAGGGCAGCCTTGCGTTTCTTTATTTTCTGTCCTCCTTGGCTTTGCTTTATGTTTTAATTCCAAATGTTATGAGACACAAGGTGAGTTATTCAAAACTATTTATTAGCTTGTTAAACTGAAATGCCTTTGCTCCTTGGCCAAGTTTTATAGGAACCCACAAAACATTGAAGTACCTCACAGGCAGTGCCCCACCTTTGTGGATGACATCAGTGCAACAGGACTTGATTTTTCAATATATCTTTAAGCATATTTTTCTAACAAGTACACATTCTTACATGTATTTTCTTTCACTTAAATCAGCCAAGTTATATGCAGTCATGATTTATGTCTCCCAAAGGATCTTAAGAATTTAGAATCTATAAGCCTGATCCTAAAGTCTTTACTCAAGCAAAATGCCTGAAATAAACCAGAGGATGTATAAGGCTTCATATAACATTTGCCCATGAAGAAAAAAACACCATTAACAAAAGCAATTACAGGTATCAAAGCTGAACTTTGCCATGTATCTAAAAGTGAAGGAGTAATAATTAGGATGCACTATAACTTACTCCACATGTCCAACTTTCACCAGTTTCCTTGATGGACTGTATCTTTCCAGAACAGGTCATCTGCTCCATCACAGTGGGCATTCATATGGGTGCATCTCTAGGAGTGTTTTAGCTTGGACCAGGCCAGTCTTGGACCTGTCTCCTGAGGAGACTCATCCCCACTTGCCGTCAGTCTGCCTCAGAGAGCGCTCTTCCAGCACACAGGCCAGCTGCCTTTTGGGCTAAGCCAAGCCAAAAAATGTGCTCCAGAACCTGCACCAATGCACCCCCACCCCTCACTGGAATTTGTTCCACACAGCCACAATACAGCTCATCTGAACCAGCCCCCTGTTCCCCTGAACGCAGATATTTTGGAAGTCAGGTCCTTGGCACCCACCATTTCGCTCTCCAGATCCACTCGTGTTGGGCCGCACGACTCACCAGGGTAGATACAGCCACATACCGTGTTCCTCATGATCCTACTACAAAGCAGACTAACTGCAGCCTCAGCAACTAACCCACATGTCTGGTGCACATCTGTGCAGTGGAGAAGTCTGTGGTATGTTTATTTTTTTTTGCTTGGTGGTTTTTTTGTTGTTTGAATTTCTATCAGGGAATCATGAAGCTGGAGTTATGGTTTTCTGTTATCAGATGTAATTTCATTGAAAAGATCTGTTGCATCTGTTGCAGATGCCCTGCTCAGTCAGTGTTTCAAGCTACCATGATCTCAGTGTTTATAGACAAATCATATGTTACTTGAAAATCTCTTAGCTGGAAAACTGCCCCATTCTTAGGGTTCGTTTCCCTAAACCCAACACAATTTAGGCTTGTCAACCACTAAGTTTCAATGACATGTCTCAAAGGTGCAGTCCCACAGTGGCTTGAGCTGACTGAAACCCAGGCTGCCCCTGCTAAGCTGGTAGTGCTTCCCCCTTAGGCCACACTGGGCTGCACAAAGGAGTAGTTCAGGGGGACCCCCTCCACCCCATCGAAAGCCGCCCCCCCCTGCCATTTCTCAGCCACATTGCTATGGCCAGGATGCCAATGGGACAGGGACAGGAGTGGGGATGAAGCTTGGACCACTATAATTCAAACTTGAATAGTTTTGTACTGCAGCGGAACTGCAGGTTTGTGCAAATGGAGCAACACTGATTTACAGCCATTGAGAACATGGCCTGTAAAATTTAGGTAAAAAAATAATATCTGGTAACTATTTCAGAAAGCATTCACTGCATATTCAGTGTGAACCACTACAGAACTGGGATTGTCCAAGCTAATGGAATGATTTGTAATACAGTTCCTAAAAAAACCCCAACCCTTTTAATGGAAACTTTGCCCTGGTTCCTCTCTCTGTTACCGCTTTTTCCTCTGAGTGGGAAGTTCACGTTAGACCAAGACAAGAGAGCACTAGCAAAAGGCAAGAGAGAGACCACTTCATGCACTGTTTTGGAACTTCCCTAAAGTGAAAAACGATATTCTTGAGGATGAAGATTCCACAACGCCTTAAGGTATGGTACATTACATTTCTAAAAATGATGCCTAAATATCTCTTTTCACTACCTATAATACTTTCAGCACAGTAAGATTACAGACACGCTAGTAAGGATTTGCTGGGAGCTGTAACAGTCAAATCTTTCCATAAATTATCGGCACAAAAAAGCAGCCTTTTACTAGAAATTGATTTAACACTAACAAAATTGTGCTTATCTTAATGAGTTAATTTGGTGTTCAAGTGCATATCATACACATTTCCTTGGGGCTTTAAATAGAATCTAAAAATACTTGTAATGGATATTTAAAGTGAATTGTCTCTCTCCCATAGCATGGAAATATTAGGTCTATATCTGAATTAATGCAATGGATATTTAAACAGACGAAATGGAAATTTCAATGGAAATACAGAATGGACTTTTCAATATAGGAGCATGTTAATTACATTCCAGGAATTGATTCATGTGTTCTTTTATTAATGTATTTCAAATAAAAGGCTGTAAAATTGGAAGGTCATGAAGAATTGCTGACATCACTTATTATGATTATTTGCTGTCTTGGACACTTTTATTGATGCCTTAATGCTCAGTATCTTTAAGCTACGTACCATGCTGAAAACAAAAGACGATTGCTCCAGTTATTTTCAATGGCTTTATCTATATATTCCTTAAGTATATAGTGATGGTGCCATTTTTTTTTTACAGCAGAGACAGATCTTCCTTAAAGCTATTCAGTATTCGTGATGACCGAAGATTTTAAAAGTAATTGAATACTTAATTAAGAATTATTCTGGAAGTTTTTAATTAAAAGGTCACCTTGGAGAAGGTCAAACAGAACTGTTTTTTTAACTGGGAGTGACTTCTGGGTGTGAAGTCTGTGCAGGTGATGATGTCAATACCCGAGTAATCAAAGTCAGCAATAAACCAGCCCTTCAGTCATGAGGAAGGAAAAGGCCATTTCTTGAAGCTGTAGCATTCAGGTGAGTACTAAACCCCTCAGTGTAAATCTGGTGCATGTTTAGCAATAATATTTTCCTCGCTATTCCAAACAAATTCTGTTGCAGATTACATTTACAATCTGGTTTACATTTACAGTTTGATGACAGATTACATTTAATTCTTATTCTTCTTGTCACAACTGTCCCCAGTTCCTCTAGAAATGTTAACTTTTCTTTAACTGGATCTATCAACCAGAGACTGTTCTTCTGTGAGAAAATGCACACTGGTGTCAACAAACTCTCCGTATTGCAGAGAATTCACAAAAACATTGTAATACGTTAGAGGAGCTTTTCTCCTAAAAATAAAGAGATGCTCTACAAGTGAACATCTGTAGCATACATGGGGAAGGTAGATGATAGCCACTGCTGAAGAACAGTACCGGAGTCTTCTTAATCCAGTGTTCTGGAGAAAAAGTAAAATCATCTGACTCTTTAACATTATAATCTGCCCTTAGTCAAATGTTTTATTAAGCACAGGCAAATCTTGTTAATCCATATTACCTACATTTCTATGAACACCCAAACTACCTTGTAGTTTGCAGTGCTGTTTTATTCTGTAAAATGTATATAATGAATAAAAAGCTGTAAAGCCAATTAAACAGAATCCTGCTCAGAACAAAATAGGGCCAAACACAAAACACCATGCAAATTGAAACACAGAGGAATATCTACAAAAGTTCACCCTATGCTGTTGAAATAAAAATTGAGTAGAAACCTCTAGTTCCCCCATATATAATGCCTTACTTACATATTTCTATTCTCCTTTACAGTCATTTGAACAGTATGTTTTAGTATATTGCAATACCGGTTACAAGTTTATTTTAAAAATTAAGAAATGTTTAGGAAATGACACAGTTTAGCCAGTGGCAAATAAGTGAAATTAAAAGTTGGCCTTTTGCCACTGGAAACAGAGTCATGCTTCTAATGTGTTGACTCAAAGCTCATAACATTTCTGGCAAATGAAGCATGAAACATATTGTCAGATACGTAGATACTGTCACATCCAGCAAACTACACTACAGGAATGCTAAGACTGCAAGTCAAGCACTCAGAAGTTTAAAATTGCTGGGGTTAAAGCTGCCTAAATAATATTAATTCAACCTACTTGTCCATGTTATGGTGCTCTTTAATTACAAGATAATGGCAATACCTATTAAGTGCACAGAACGGAGCGTGCTTATGAGAGCAGGATCCAACTGTTAGTCCAGCTCTGGCTGGACTATTTCCATCCAGTCATTGCTGTTCTTCCACATGGCCAGACGCTTGGACCTTGCAGGGTCCCCCCGATGACATCCTTCTTAGAGGGGGCGGTGGGAGGCACATGTCTCTCCGCACAGCCAGGCTCAGCGCCAGAAACCACGGTGCCAACATAACCTGCAAAAAGAAATCCCAAGAGCAGGAGCTAGCCCTGCATCTACAGAGCTTTGGTGACCTGATTTATTGCATGAGTCTGCTTGTGGGAACACTTGATGTATTTTTACAGAAGCTGAAAGGTGTCAGTGAATAAAACAGAGGCTTTCAGGAAGAGAAAGGATAATATTAGTACTACAAGAACCTGAAAAACACTCTGATATTGAACTGACTCTTATCTCCGTTTCTGCCACAGAGTTTTTCATATGGTGGTGATCAAATGCTTTTAATTAACTTTCTCACAGCTGCCTACTGCCAATCCCAGCACCAGCTCTAAGAAATGGAAAGAGAACTTCTTCAGGAAAATCGTGCTTATTTGTGAAGCATTATGATAGTACTAACATTAGGACTGAACTCAAAGACCAGGAATAAATACTTACCCTGTATTTAATACATTGATCAGAGAAAAACTACAGAACAGCCAGCCATGTAGCAAACGTCTGTTTGATAATCATGCGAAGGAGGTTGCAGAAGAAATGGGCAATGCTGTCATTAGAGACTGCCATAATGAACATGTACATAGAGCTGAGTTGTAACAACCTTAATTCTGATATTTCTCACTTTTGGGGGGGATTCTTTGTTTTTCTGGGTTCTATTTTGTATGGTTTTTTAACACTGCAAACTGAGGGAAGGAGCAGGGGAAGGAATGCCTGTCCACAACTGCAGGGCCAACAAGAAAATTGGAAACTTTGGAACTCAGCAAAGATCTCAGCTATCCAAGTCATCCGTGGTTGCAGTGGTAGGCTATTACCTAGCATGCAGCCACACAGTTTAGCAGTGGGTTCCAGTGCACTACAGAGGAACTCAGGACTGCTGCTTTTCTTCCCAAATTTCTGAAAGGAGCAATTTCACCACTGGCTCTAGACACGTTCATTTCTGCTTCTCAGCCCTCTCCTGCTGCCTTCTGCTTCAGTCCAGACCCCTAGCTTCTGGTTCTGACCTCTCTCAACACATGCTTTTTGGTTCCTTGTCTCTCCTTCCCTTTGGATCAGGTAGTTTCTTCCTTTACTGCCAGGACACCAACATGAATTGCATGCCTGCTGGATAGAAACTGGTTTTGTGTCTTCCGTTCTGGAGTAACTGCATGACAAAACTACCCCCACCCTTGCAGCGCTTCTCCTAGGGAAGCGCATGCATATTTCCAGTGTTCTCAGCCGCAAGCATTTAAAAAATAAGGAGACAGACCACAACAAATCATGAAACTGCCTTTACAGTCATAAGACTGTATTAAAAAAAAAAAAAAAAAAGGACTTCTGTTGTTCTTTTTATTAGTCTTTTTGGTTGTTGAGGTTTTTTTCCAAATCTTTTTTTGAGACTTCAGCATGTACTCACACCATGTTTTCAGGCTTTTCATTGTAATAGTGAGTGCTGGAAACCTTTAAAAAACTGTTGGCAGCTGAGATTATCTGAAGCTCAGCAGGACTTCAGGAGCTGGCATTTTAAGAAAAACAGAATATGGTGCAAAAGATGGGCTAGCACCAGGAGCATTGTCAGCTCTGCCCCTTGGCCAGCACACAGGAGCTGTGTGGGGAGAAGGCACGCTCAAGGCCCAGAGGATCCTTGGAGAATTCGGCTGCCAGGCTCAAGATGACTGTGCTGAGCATGTAGCAATGTGCTTTCCAGAGCTGTCTCCATCAGCTTTTTAATTGCCACAGATTTTTGTAGGGAGAAACCTGCCGAGCAGATTCATGCCCCTGCTCCAAGCGGCAGTGATGCTAGGCTTCCTTCATGAGGCAGCTGGAAGCATTTTTACATGGACAGCACCATTTTAATCTTATCACTATTCCTGGAAATGGGTGAACCATTTAAGATGATGATTAGTTATTTCATATTAATGGGCAGTTCTTTTATTTTAAACCTGTCTTTAAATGTCATTTCAGCGGGAGGTTATCCTGCTATAAAATTCTGGATTATACATAGATATGTTTCTGAATAAAGATAGCACTCAAAATTTCATTTTACCAAATAACATATAGAAATAAATAACTTTGGTATTAAGAATAGCAATTATTTTGTTTTTGTGGCAGGTTTGGAGCCATTTTTTCCCCCGCCACTTTGGAAATTCTGCTTTATTTAACATGAGTTGGCAGCTTCTGGAATGGAAAAAAAGGGGCAAGATAGATTTGATAAGCTTCAAATTTACACTTCTCAAATGTTTTCTACTTATTTGTATACAGATCTGAATTCAGTTGGTAAATAGATTTCTTCATAAATTATGGATGTCACAGATTCACTTACAATCCAGTGTTTGAAAATGCTGGAATCTTTGAAAAAGAGTATGATGGGCCAAACCCAACCTTATTACACTGGAGTAAATCCAAAATAATTCAGTGAAGAAAATGAACATTCAGAAAAAAAAGACCTGGAACTCAGACTTACCCCAATAAATTCACTCCAGATTCACATTAAAGGAAGGGTCAGTAGAGTATCTAGCTGTGAATGCAATTTAATGAATACAACCATAACTTAAATTAGTCAGGAGGAGGACTTAACAGATGACTGTTGTGGCATTCGTGTCACTCATGTATTATATTCCAAACATGACTTTCTTTTTTTGCTTCACCTCTGAATCTGCCCCAGATATAGAATACTTAAACCTTTGTATCCTATAAACCTACAGTTAGAGCTCTCATAAACTGCAAAAAATTACATCAGTCTTCTACATACAACTCTTAAAGCTATTAAATGCCTACAGTATGCTGCACACAAGTGATAAAAGTATGTATGTGTGACACTATGTCTGCTTGGTAGTGGAAAAGGAGAGAGAGATGTTGAAATACCCAATTCTACTATTAAATAATGACTTGCTTATGAGACTCACTGACCTATTAAATACAAACATCTGGTTTAGGTGTTCAGGATCCAAATGAATTACCCACCAAAGACTAACCAGGCGTATCAGACCCCAGTCCACTCCCAACAACCAAATCACCCAATATTTCACTTGTGAAAAAAAGTTAATGTTTTGTTAAAGGTGGGGCTAGTCACATAAAAGTTGATTTTTCCAGTACTGACAATAAGGCTTTATGATTTGTGTTACTGTATTCTTCAGCTCTGTTCCATTGCTGTTCTACTAAACCTACCAGACAACTTCAGATTTCTCCTCACTCTCACCAGTCACGCTGTGACCCCATCCTATCTGATAATTTATGATAAAATCTTGTTGTAACCAGGAAAGAATGAACCACAGAACCGTGGAGAACAGTTTGTGTTATCGCTTGTACACGAGATATACTTTTGTGTGAGTCAATATTAAACAAGAACTTGTGCATGGTGTTGAAGGAGCTGTGATAAGTGGTGGTGCCAAAGATTTTAGTGATAATAATCTGGGGCCTGGTTACTTGTAATTATTCTATTTTTATGACCCTAATGGGCACGGGTCAGGCTTGGTTCATCACTTACATGGCGTGTTGTGGCCATGCCACACAAGCTTTGGTGGTGTTCTGGGAAAGAAGTGCTCAAATCTCCATGCCTGCTGATGGCTGCAGAGAAAGAAGCATCAGTGTGCCTCCCTTTGCTCTTACCTTGTCTGATATCTATTCTCAACACATTGCTTTGTTGCTGCCCTACGGATTCACTGAGAGACAATTAGTCTTGCCTCTGGAAAGGCAGAAATCGGACCATTGGCTTTGTATTGCAGAGAACAAATAAGTGTGCCACCGCTGGGTGTTTGGCACTTCATAAAATCATGTTTTCTCAGAAGCCTGCATTGAGCCTGCCTCCCTGGCAGGAGAAAAACTGTGCCTGTGTGCAAACCAGGTGCCTGCAATTCCTGTCTAGCCATGCTCAGGTCTCAATTATCCAGTACGGCATCTGTGTCTCCTACGGTCCTGGGTCCTTTAACCCAGGGGGAGAGATTGGATTGTTCTAGTTAGAGTAAATGAGCTGGCTGCAGAAGTAGTCATAGCAAAGCTCCCCTTTCCAGCAGGTGAGCTGAATGGCTTTTTCTAGCAGGAGAAGCCGCTGGACCCTGGCACTACCTACAGAACAACACCTGCTAGCAGGCTGGCAGAGAGTGGTGGGAAGGGTTGGCTCGAAGGGCTATAAACCTTGGACGCTTTCTTACCCAAATTTTGTCACACTCTCACGTTAGTGAGCCAAGTGTTGCTGAAAGAGAAAGGAATATGTTGTCTCATAGAAAAATGAACACGGGAGGAAAATTCCCAACCCTGATGTTAACACAGCTAAGCTCTCCTTTACCCTGGTGAAGGAATGCAGAGCTGTGTGTGAGGATGTGAGGATGGGGAATAGAGAACAGGTGGAAATATACTTTAGCAAATGCATGACATCTGCCTTCTTACATATTCTCTAAGTGAGAGAGTCCTTGCTAATGGCTGTACATAATTTTCTTTCCTCTTCCCCCCGCTTCCTCTTCTACTCCTTATTTTTCATCTGCTGGCAATGCTTTGTAAAGACGATCTACACACCCGCTGATCTAAAGATGAGCTGCTTGCAGAAAAGTGCATGGAAAAGAACTATGTGTGAAAAAGTCATTAATTGTTGATACCTCAGTATTAACTAGTGTCATCTTCTGTTTGCACATTTTATCCAATAGATTTCTGATAGTTTAGATGTGTTGGCATGCTGGAGCAGGAACTGCGTTTTACTATGGCTTTTTAAAACTACATTGAAATTGCAAAAAGCAGTTTACATGGAGCAGGAGCCACAAAAATAAATTATTTCACAAAGAGAAGTTGCACTGTATTTCTTTCAGGACCTTAAGTAACTTTTCTGGTACTAAACCAACTGAATCTAGGCTGTACTGAAAAATTTAGCATAAACATATGATCACTTGTGTTAAATGGAACCATAGTTATGAAAGCTTTAAACTCATCACAGTTAGTTGTCGTCAATGGCAATGCAAAAATAATTGTATTTACAGACAGGAAAACTTCTCAGATAAACACATTAATGACTGTTTAACATTGCCTGTTGCTGCTGTTCCTGTTTATCAGTTACTCTTCAAACAGGTTGATTTGCAAATACTAATAGGTGGCTTAGCACTCTGCCATCAAATGCTACACGAGAGTCCCCAAATGTAGATTTGTAAGGCTAAGCTAGCTTAGTAAACTAATTTAATAACTTGCATTTAAATATACTTAAGGACAATGCAATAAACCTAAACAATTCACATACTAGAGCTGTTTATCCTCCATGAATCTGTTTTCAATAGCTGACTCTTGTTTAACCAACATAAACAACTCTCCTACTAAATCATGTATAATTTTGGAACTTGGGTTAAAGCATTCCCACAATATTTGGTGCAGATGTTATAAAATTGTAAAAATCTGCAAAATACCCTGTTTTAAAGCTGAGGATTCTAGGATTAGGAACAAGATGGGTAAACTGAATGAATGTCGAACACACTATGTGAAAACATTAGGCAACAGCTTTTTGCCTTGTTTGCCTTTGCGGTGAGGGTAACAAGTACTGGAACAACTAGGAATCTGTTTGATCACAGAACATACCCTGCCACAGAACTGTGAAATATTATGGATTAAGACCCAACACTGAAATGGGTCTAACATAAAAATTCATTCCACAAAATTTTTGTTTTGGTGCCATCACTTGTTAGGTATCACCCTGGGAAGGCTGCACTGAAATCTTGAGAAGAAATTTACTGTCCTTGACGAGTATGGTCAACCAGCTTTACACTAATGAAGACAGAGAACTTCTCTTTCTTAATTTTGACCTGACTGATGTTTGTCCACTTGCTTACCTGAGATACCAACTAGATGATTTAACCCTTTGGATGATGTTCACACTCGGAGCAAGCCTGAATAAGACAAGAAGGGCCATGCTCCCAACCCCACCACATAAGGTTGAAGGATTGTGATAATAAATCAAACAGAGCAGCCTCACACTTCATATCATGTTCCTGTAGCTGGGCACTGTGGAGGTGCTGTGCAATTGATCACTGATGAAAGGGGACATCCTAAAAATGTAGGGTAGTTTCAATTACGTTTGGAATATGATTGCTTGTATAACTACCTTTCAAAATATTGGATGAGAGAGAACAGTGAAATATTGTTTATGAACTATGGGTGTCAGGGAGCACTAGCTCTGAGGGTCATGAATCCTGAGCACCTTGATGTCTTGCCAGCTTTGAAACCTGATGATTGCCTGTATGATGCCATTTGAGGGTACAGAAACATTTCAGTTCCCAACCCCAAATTTCCTTAGAAGCTGCTGATGGGTGTTTACAATCTCATAGTCTATGTACCAAAGGAGAAACTTATGGAACTCCAGTGGAAATGATGGCTTGCACAGGCAATTCAGTGTATGAAAAAAGATGTGAGGTACTGCAATGGCATCTCAAAATAAGTGATTTTGGTTTTCAGTTTAAACACTTCACCATTTTGATAAATCATTAAGAAAAAAAACAAAACGGGTGTACCACACATGGATTAAAGTAAAAAGAAGAAACCCTGTGAGTCACATGAGCCATTTGCTTTACAAACGCAGAGTTACAGAAAGACAGAATTGGAACAACCAATTCACCCTAATTTTGTCCCACATGTGCCATACAGTAACAGTCGGGTTACGGTTAGTGCCTGTGGAACAGCCTGGCATGTCTGCGCAAACCGCTAGTAAGGGCACGTCTGTGCGAGGGTGCTGACTCTGAGTTTGAGCGCTGGAGCACAAGTGCACGCTCCCGCACATGACAAGGGCTTGGGTTTCTCTCCGATGACTGAAACGGCTGAAACTGTCAGAATGTTTCAGTTGCACAAAAATTTTGCTAACTCTTGCCTTTGGCAGCCACCAGTTCTGCCTACACGTTACACTGGTATCTTCCAAAGATACTCCAGACAAAATGAGTGGGAGTAGCTGCTCACAGTGAAGCAACACCCATAGTTCCTCCCCTTCCCATCTGCCAGCCTTTGCCCCATCTCTCTCAACTCCCCATCCCCTGACACACATTCCCAAGTTTTCCCTTCTGTTGCTCAGGCACACACTTTAAAACAAGTATCTTCCTCTTTCCTGCCTGCTCTATCGAGTAGATCTAGCATGCTTGAGGACTTCTGAGAGGCACTTTATATACGCGGTCACATTTACTCCTGCCGGCTGTAACTGAAAGTTATGAAATAATACAACCACTGTTCCCTCAAATCTCATGCTTCCGAGAAACTTGTTGGGAATTGCTTGAAGGGTGGCTATTTCCCATTGTGCTCCATGACAGTAAAGCCAAATGCCCCCAGGGAGGATGACCTCCTAACTGGTTAGGAGATGGAGACAAGAGAATCACATTAAGAACAAAGGGTTAGAAATACCACTTGCAAAATCACAGCCCATGGAGGTCAGCTGGGAAAGAATAAGGGGAGATGGCAGCCATGCTGAAAGGGGACTTCACAAGGCTTTGTGAAATTTCTTTGCTGATGGACTTTGTTATGCAGCTTGTTCAGTGATGAAAATTAATACAAAAATTTCAGGAAATCACTAAATTTTCCTTTTTTCAAAAACTGACAATAATTCAAGGAAGTTTTTAGCACTTTTTTTTTTTTTTTTTAACAAAGGTGGCAGCTCTGATGAGTCCCTGCCTGTGAGTGAAATCATGCAGGGGTCTCCAAACTGCTTTGAGAATGTTTCTTGGAAATAGTATGCACTGTACATCTGAACTTAAAAAGCATGTTTGATTCCAAGTAATACATCTGTCTCAGATAAAACAAAATAAAACAAAAGATTGCATCCTGAGACCCTGAGAGACAATGAATAAATTAATTTGTGGGGAAAGAAAATAAAAGTTCCAAGGCATAGACATATGCTTTCATTTTTTTATCTTATAACTTTAAAAAACTGATCAGAAAATAAAAATCAACGATTATATTTGTTGGGGTTTTTTGCTTTTATAGTGGAAATGATGCTTTATTTATAGGCCTGCCACTAACTGTTGCTAGACCCTAGTGTTCCTTCTCAAAATTAATACCTATAAATAACTGACATTGGAAAGAATAAAATCCAGACTCTTGCACACATACTGTATTTGTACATCTTCTTTACTCATTTATCTTTGTGTTTTGACCTATGTAAGTTTTCTCTAGATGTCTAGACAAATTTAACTTCAGCAAATTAAAACTTGAAATGACATTTATTTCTGTTAAACAAATATGTAGCTTTGAGAACATTACTAAATATGTTATGAATTATAACTGCAGTGCACTAAGTCACATACTTGCTTGACAGAAATAAACATTGGCTAGAATAAAATTGTAGAACTCAGAGTGTACTTCTTTAACGATAACTAATTAAAAACCTGGAATATTTCTTCGGGATATACTAAACCAGGAGAAAAGGAAGTACATCTTTGGTGTAATTGTGGCTCAATTACGATTTTCAGACAGCGGGAAAGAAATCAGAAATGCTGTTAAAAATCATCTGCTAAGCAGATACTTGTGAAAGACTATGAATCATTACTGTGTACAGTACATAGCATTAAAGGAAGATTTTTGATGCATTAAATGTTGATCCATGTAATCCTAGTTATCCTTCCTTGTCTCAGCTGTTTATTTCTAGTTACAAGGTCATTCAGCTCTTGTCTGTATCTCGCGTTGAATTTTACATTAGAGCCATGAAGCATTCATTTCCTTTTATTTCAGCTGCATGATTAAAAAAAAAAATCCCTAAAAAATATAGATGTATTTTAAACCTTAAGAGAAATCTTAACAATTTTGGAAAAAAAATCTTTATGATTTTCCAGCCTGAGATCTTGCTTCCCATGGTATGAATTAAAGCGTGGCTTTCAGGATGGTTCTCATTTAATCATGTTGTTTTAAGTCCAATATTGAGATAAATTTGGAGCTTTTCCCACTTACTTCACTGAATCATAATCAGTTCCTTGTTGAAATACATGTTGGCCCTGAATTTTCTCATGTGATAATTTCAAAATAAATTCTTAATGTTAAGCTAGATGATCAAATTGATAATGAATCTGTGGTTTTACCCAAGCAGTGAGCTAATACAGGACTCAATATATTTGTTTGTTCCTAAAAACAGAAGTTATACCACCATTGAAGGAGGTAGGGTTTTTTCCTATTACTTTTATCTCCCAAAGTTTAAACCTTAATTCTGAAAGCTGCATGTGCTCTACATCTGCATGATACAATTACCTTCACTGGGACCAGTCACTTCTTTATCTAAACAGCTCCCTAAGTATGTTTGCAAGATTGGAGCCTTAGAATATTTAGATTTTAAACCATACGATACCACTGGTACATAATGGTGACTTGGTGCTGTCATTCATTCAGAAAAATGGACTCCTAATTGTTTCAGCCAGGACTAATCTTGCTCTTCAGTGAAAACCATGGCTTTGGCTTTTTGTTGTGCATGGTGTTGTTTTAGAAGGGCGCTTGGTCACTTTTTGAGAAGGATTATATGTTATATTGCCCGTGATAGCAGTGGACTCAGTTTGATGACTTTGGAGATCCCTTCCAGTCTTGTGCTTCTATATGAACCCAGTCAATATTATTGTTGCTGTTTGGATGGGCTTTTTTTTGGTTTTATGTCCCAAATTTTAGTTGAAATACTGTCCTGCACAGCAGCACGTGCTATACTTAAAATGCAGGCTGACGGGAATTCTACAGAAGTAACCCGCTAAAAAAGACGTTCTGTGATTACAGATTTACTCGTATATTCCCGCAGTGGCGAATAGACAACTCGACTGTATCCACTGGGGTTTTTTTTCCTTTTAGGTTATCCTCTTTTAAAAGTGTACCCTGTAGGTGTTCATGTTAGCTGGTATTTCCTTTCAGCATCTCCAGTAAGTTATCCTTTCATTGTGGGTAAGTAAGAGTTTGCAAAACTTTGCACCCTTATTCTTAAATTAAATACTGACAAGGAATGGAAGTGTAAAGCATGCTAATAAGCAAGACCTCCCTGTGGGAACCTGTGATAGAAGACTGTTTCACATTGAGAGGCAGACAGCGCTGTTGACACAGGCTGTCAAAAAGGCTTCATGTCTTTGAAAGAAAATCTTAATCTTCTTTATTCATGTGTGAACAGGTCCAGGCCTTCATCCCGTAGCTCATACGCATTGACTGTTTAAACTGTGGGTTGCTAGGCTTTGGGTAGGGTTTGTTTGCTTGTGTCTACATTGTACGAATGGATGAGGACTGAAAATTAAAATCTGTCTGACACAGAGCACTGCTTTTCTGTCTCTGTTTGAAGAGACATGGCAACCCAGGGTGAAATGAAAAGGAATTTTATTGAGCGCAAAAACCGCTCAGTGTTTAAATGTTGGACGCAGGAACTGAATGGTCAATTTGGGAGGCTTGTAGGTTGTTTATAGACATTGGGATGGCTGTCAATCACGGTACAATGGTGAAATTTGTGTCGGAAAAAAAGTGCTTTTTAGTGGCTGAACTCCTGTTTCCTGTTAAAATGCTCACATCAACAAACAAAAAGAGGTTTTGTCTGAAGTTTACAAGCAAGAAAATTTCAGAATAACAGAGATGCTGCTACTGTTGTGGCATCTTTTGATCATTGCGGCACTCGCTATTTAACATTTAACGCCAAATTTTACAGAGAAAGATCCTATTGCTCTGTGGATCAGATTCTGCTCTACTTCTGTGGCTTATAAATCAGTAATAGGTCAATTAAATGAATGGAATTGTGCTACTGAAAAGCACTATGACAGTGGGCTCTGACACTTTACTCTGCATATGTCTGTGCTATTAAATACTTTACTTAGGTTTGATATGGTATTTATATGTTTATAAATCAATAGCAAGGAGAAGCAGACAATAAATAACACCTATAAAAAAGTAATTTCTTTCAGCACTTGTTAATAACAAGTAGAGGAAAGGGGCTTATTTCAGAAGCAATATTCCCCTTTCCAGTTATTGTTAAAGCTAATTGGCAGCATTTTGCTACTTCGTTTTACAGAAGTTTGTATTATCTCAGCTATAAAATTTCATACTGAAACTTGGCCAAATGTCAAACTTGCCACTATAGGCTTTGGAACAATTAAGAAAAAAAAAAAAGCGGGAACTGAGGGGAAAATAGAAATAAGCCTGTTTTAACAGAATAGAATTTTAAATGTTAAAACTGTTGTTTTATTCTGGTTTTATAACATTGGTGAAATTTGTGTCGGAAAAAAAGTGCTTTTTAGTGGCTGAACTCCTGTTTCCTGTTAAAATGCTCACATCAACAAACAAAAAGAGGTTTTGTCTGAAGTTTACAAGCAAGAAAATTTCAGAATAACAGAGATGCTGCTACTGTTGTGGCATCTTTTGATCATTGCGGCACTCGCTATTTAACATTTAACGCCAAATTTTACAGAGAAAGATCCTATTGCTCTGTGGATCAGATTCTGCTCTACTTCTGTGGCTTATAAATCAGTAATAGGTCAATTAAATGAATGGAATTGTGCTACTGAAAAGCACTATGACAGTGGGCTCTGAGACTTTACTCTGCATATGTCTGTGCTATTAAATACTTTACTTAGATAGGTTTGATATGGTATTTATATGTTTATAAATCAATAGCAAGGAGAAGCAGACAATAAATAACACCTATAAAAAAGTAATTTCTTTCAGCACTTGTTAATAACAAGTAGAGGAAAGGGGCTTATTTCAGAAGCAATATTCCCCTTTCCAGTTATTGTTAAAGCTAATTGGCAGCATTTTGCTACTTCGTTTTACAGAAGTTTGTATTATCTCAGCTATAAAATTTCATACTGAAACTTGGCCAAATGTCAAACTTGCCACTATAGGCTTTGGAACAATTAAGAAAAAAAAAAAAGCGGGAACTGAGGGGAAAATAGAAATAAGCCTGTTTTAACAGAATAGAATTTTAAATGTTAAAACTGTTGTTTTATTCTGGTTTTATAACATGAAAAAGCATGTTTTACAGAACACTGGCTGAGAACTTAGCCCTCAAAATCTGATATAAAATGTGGTTTCTGGGCCCCTGTGGGATTCATAGGAGGGAAGAAAAAGAAAACAGTTTCTCCCATTGTTTTCCTTTCCCCTCAGACCACTGCAGCCCCCCAGCCCTTATTCTTTCTGCACCAATGGTGGGGGAAGCAGAGAGGTTCAAATGGAGCAAGGCATGGCAGACCTATCATCCAAATGATACGTCATATTAAGTCCTTCCCAACCTTATGAGCATTCAGCCCTCATATTTTCCATAGCACTGGGGGCTTGCAGAGTGGGGTAGGAGATGTCACGCAGTTTTCAGGTTCTGAGCAACAGGACCCTGCCTTTATGTTCACCTTCCTATTTTCACTAGCTTTCTCAATGTACATATATGTGTTTACACTACTTTTCATGTCTTTCTGAGCAGGTTTTTCACTGGCATGTGCAGTAATAAACTACTTGCCATTTTATATGGCAGATGGTAGCTATTGCCTAGACCACTTGCTTCTTCCTCATCCCCCTTAAATATAGAGCCTTAAAAAACTACAATATAGATAACAACTGAAGTGTTCATGATGAGGAACTCCCCTGTGTAGTTTTTAAATGAGAGGGCACATGTGTGGGCAGACTCAAAAACAGAAGTTCCTTTCACTCTGCAGATCTCTGAAATGTGCTGGCTATTTATCTTTTGGAAACTTCGTTTAATTCCTTTTACAGCTTAAGTTACAGAGATCATACAAAACACAGAGAGCTAATCATATCACTGCTTTCCAAACTGGAGTTGCTCTTTTTTGAGATCCATTTTCTTTCCATTTAAATTTAGCGTAGTAAACCAGGTACAGCCCTAACTAGTGATTTAGTAATTGCTTATTTACTGCAACTCCCTCTCTTTTCAGGTTTTGTTGTCTTTACAGTCCTGACATAAACCAACTGGAGTAACTGAATAGCTAAAGAATACTTTAATTTACATTTGGAGGAAGAATTAATTTGTTTTAGTCCCCATATATAGCACTTGATCTGCTCAGTGGAGAGGAGTAGAGGAAGGTCTCACCTGGAGGTTCATTTTCTTTCCTCACGCATCCCACATTGCTCATTGCAAAAGAGTTTCCCCTCTCTGTTCCCTTTAGCCACGGCTGCATTTGGCTTCAGCAGTAATGCAGCTTCAAGGGTGAAATGCTGTGGGGTTTTCCAAGCACTGTGCTTCTGTTCTTGCCCCTGTGCTGCCACCCTCAGCTGCTTTGGGTGATTCGTATCACTTAGCTATACATCAGTTTTCCTGCTGTAAAATGGGAGCAGTGGTAAGGATTCTTCATAAAATCAATGATGAAAACTGGTTTTATGAAAAGCATAGTTGCTGTTGTTTATTACTACTCATAAGTCTCAGCTGTGTAAAGTCTTTCAATTTCTGTATAGTTCCCTTCACCAATACATCCATAAAGCTTGTGTTGCTTCCTCCCTGCGTGACTAAGAGGTAAATATGTCTTCTCTTGCAAGGAAACTAGAACACTTATATTTGTGCTTCCATTCATCGTCTTCCATATTAACTCTTGTAAGGTCCTTCTACTTAATATTCTTCTTGTTGTAATCTCTTAAGTGTCGCAAGATGGCAATATATTTGTTCTTGCATGATCAATATATTGTTCTTGTTTATTACCAAGCCACTTCCCATTAGCGAGCTTGACAGATATAACTGCCCCTGGAGACAGCTTCCTATAGCATCTCCCAGCTTTAGCTTCTTCTGTCCAAGGTTTGCTCCCTTTGCCGTCAGCAATGCCAAATGCAGAGCTTTCTTAATATGCTTACCACATTCCCATCCTATCGATTTCTTCCTCTCTGCCATGAGCTGCTTTTGAAGTCTTGATTTGCCAAGGTCTTCCCATCTTAAAATGTCTCCTAAAGACTGACTTACTCTCTAAGTATTGTAAAAGGAAACAATTTTCCTTGCTCTTCTTTCCCAGTGTGCTTTAGTCTTTCCTCTGCAATGTAGAGTCCTTGGGGGCAGGGACTGGGTTGGACTCTCTGGATGTGGACAAGTGCTTTATTTTTTAAGAGATTATAGCTGGCATAGATGGGCTGCTGCAAGCTTGGCAGATAGCTGGGAACTGTATGCTGCATAAGGTGGTCGAACAACAAACTACATCTTTCAGGCAGCAAGTGTTCCTCCCCCTCCCCCCTTCCTCCAGGCTTTATTCTGGAGGTCTAAGTTTATAACAAAAGAAACAAAAAGGGTTTTATATAAATGGAAAAGCAAATGGAGCCCAGCTCATGTTACAAGTCAGCCTTCTGACAGCCAGGAATGGAGATCTGCCCTACTTAGAGGCCTCTCTTTGCTCTGAACTGCAAGGGAGCTTTTAATATTCCCTCACTTGCTCTGAGTGCTCTCTGATTAGACCTTCAGCTCCAGCACGCTATTAGCCCAAACTGTACATTTGGCAAAGGTTGCCGCAGAAGTTTTGTCTGTACAGTAACAGCAACAGTGGAGCCATTATCCATGGCCTTGGCGCTATCAGGGTATAAATAAGAAGCGGGGTGTATATGTGCAGTGTTGTGATTGCTCAGAAAGCTCCACTGTGTTGCAAATCCTTTAAAATAATACGCCGAGAAAGTATTTTGACTTTCCATTAGTCATAAAAGCCAACATTTTTAATACGCATGATTAAATTTAGTGGGGGAGATCAATGTGCGTTGTTTTTCCTTTTTCTTCAGAGATTGATGGAAGCTGCCCAACACTTTTGGTGTTGGTGCTTAAATATGTTTAAATTTAAGAGGGTGTTTTAAGTTAATAAAGCAGGTGCCAGAATGCTTTAGCTAGGAAAAGGCTAAATCCAAACTTCTTGCTCAGATGCCTAATTTTAGGCAAGGCAGTATCTGTAGGATTAAATGTCTTTTACTAGACTAACTATTTAGAAAAAAAAACAGACACGATACCACAATTCATTCTCTTATGTACTTAAAATTTTGGAGAAATCATTCACACTTCAAGAGATGTTCTGTGCTGAAAATAAACCACACTTTATGCTTGATTTCTTGGTGTGCAGACTTTCTGCAAGCCATGTAACAAAGGTGGAACATAAATTTACAGGGCAAACACCTGAAGAAACTGCGAAATGTAGTGAAGCCCATATTGAAAGCCACAGATTGCTGCCAGGCTTTGAGGTTAAATCACTGTAGTTTCATGTTAAGCTGATTTGTAAGTGACAAAGCATTTTCCTATTTTTAAATTCTTTTCTTCCTTTAAAATGAGAGCTTCCCCAAGTTTATAGTCTGTAAAATAATAAAGATTCTGGAAGGTGAGGGAAAAGAACAAGATTATGCGATGGCCCCAGAACAAAATGGAAAGTGTGGTCACTGGCAGGAACAATTTGAATCAGATACATTTTATGGAATAAATCACTATCTGGCTTCCTGTAGAATTATCTCAGTACATAGAAATGATTAAAGAGAATGAGAAACTTGGGCAGGACTATTCAAAGTAATGCAAACATGGCATACAGAGCATCCCACAACTCCATTCCGTGCAAGGTTCATCCGATGTCATCGTCTCTTTTCTTAACTTTCTTTGCCCTTTGTTACTCTTTCTGCCTTTGCAGGAGGGGGAAGCATGAGGAGATTTCAGGGATATTATTTTCTCTAGTTTTATAAAGGGACCAGATAACAAAACAGAACGCAGGTGACCTTTATAGCTGCGGGTGACCCTGTTTGGTGAATGCTGGGCACTCATATTGTGGTGTGTCCTTTCCACTTAGAGCCCATAAAATCTGGATTCCCAAAGTGCGTAGCTGCAAACCTGTGCTGGTGAAGAAACAGATGATGTAAATCATTGATATTTGGAGCCAACCATTTTCACGATGCCAACTTCCATGCATTGTAAAAATGGCTAATTGCTTTTCTTCCCTAACTGCCTTTCACTCGCTGAGATGCCATTAGCCTTTAGCTCTTTGTTTTTATATACCCGGCTATTTTGTTAGTGCTCCGCACTCTGTACCCCTGCCTCTGTTTCTCAGAGTGTTAGACAGTGAATATCTATTCACTTCAGAGACATCCCTCCCAATTTTGCGAATGAATGCGAAAGGGAAGTTGGATAAGCACTTTGTTTCTCATCTAATTTAAAATCTACTAAAACAAATTATGTGCGGGTTGGTGTGTGTGTGGGAAGATCCTTCAGTTTCTGCTAACAGTAGAAAGATTTATGGGGAGAAAGACTTCTTTAGATGACTCTTGCTGTCTCATGAGAAATACTATAAGTGGATTTACAGATCTACCTAATTTTTATGCCTGTACACTCCTCCTTAAAAGGATTGCCAGCTTTGTCAAACAGTGAGGTTCAGGTACAGTCAGCTTTTCCTTCTCCTGGAAAGAATGCGTCAGCTTCAACTGGTTTGCCCTTTGTCAGCCTGGTCTTTAGGAGTCTGAATCTCATCCTAAAGCCCGCTCTTGTAGACAGCAAAGTAGAAAATGAGTGTTCATTGCCTGAGCACTGCATTGCTTTAGCTAAAACTGAGAAGACTTCATTCTATATTGTAATAGGTCTGGCAAAAGGAAGGCAAGAGCTTCACAGGGGGCCAGCAGGTTTTTGGATCTCAGTCTGAGTTTGCTTCTGAGCTTTTTCTTAATACCACAATGGGCTCTTGCTGTGTACTTCTAATGCCTCAGCAATGAAGTCAGGGTATATTATGCCATCTGTCCAGGAGTCAACACTGCAGGTCAAGCTAATTTAAACTGGCACTTTTCATCTCCCTATGCCTGTATGCATTACATTTAATAGTTTAAGTGAGTGATTGTATGTCCTGACCCTGCAACAAAGGACAAAGCTCATGTTTGTATTTTTTCATTATCTTTAGTTGTCAGGGATGGGGACATTTGATCCTTTAATGCAAAATATAGTTAAAACAGTGACTGATACTCAATTTTTGTTTTGGGAACAGTTGTGGGTTTTTTTTTTAAATTATTTTTCATCCCCCCTTCTATTTTTCTCTTTGAAAGGTAAGTAAGAAGGCGAATTCATATATAGTGGAATTCTGTAAATTTAATCCCGGATTTAAAAGTTTAAGTGTAAAAATCAAAACTAGGAGTTCTTCTTCACATCGACAGTTAAAAATTTATGGGGGGAACATTTTCCCCTGCGGCAAACAGAAGAGTTAAGGGATGACTCTGCAGCAAAATTATGCTCATAAATGCTTTGGATACTACAAAAAAAGCAACCTCTACATTATTGTTTCTCATTTGAGCTCTGAGACAAATTTTGAGAGTTAAATGTGTAGAGATGATAGGTGAATTGTCAGAATGGAGGTCTGATAAACAAAAAGTATGCATAATAGCATAACAGATGTTGTAAAAGCCAGGGAAACTTGCTGAAGATTAGTACTCAGTTTGATTTGTCCATCATGTTTTTCCTCCTTCTTTCTTCTATTTCTCTGTCTTATTATTTCTCCAGGCTACCATGTTTCCAGCATTTTCCTTTTTCTATCCCCGGAGAAATAGAATCCTTGCTGAGGAGGGAAGGGGTAGAAAGACCACACACAAGCATTTATTTCTTAAACACATCTGAAGTTTGGAACAGGAATACTGTTCATATGATTAGGTTGTCAATAAGCTATTTTCCCTCATTTACAAAAGTGTTATACAACTACGATAACATAAATCTATCTCCTGCAGCCATACTAGCTCAGGGCAGCAAAGTTATGACTGTTGATAAAAAGTTAATTTCAGAACCAACTGAGGTATATCTATGCAAACTAACTGTGTAGACAGATATATGGATTGTCAGGTTTTGTTGCTATAAAGAATCTTCTTAGAGAAAACCTAGTCTTACCTGATGGCCCTGGCCAGCTATTGATCTACTAGCTTTTCGTGATGTGAACCTTTTGTCATTAATCAAAGGAGTGGCATGGTTCAACACAAGCACACAAAAGTCTAAATGTTAAGAAATGAGAATAAATACTTTGAGCCTCAAACACTACACTGGGGAAGAAAGAAGAAGCATGTGGTCCTCCTTGTCATCTAAGAGACCCTGAAACTGAGAAAAACCACAGGAGAAAACATGACTGAGCCGAGAGCAAGCATGCAGCCATAAAGGTACAGCCTGCCCAAGGTACAGCTTATAGCTGAAAATGTTTGAACTGCCAAAGTTAATGATTTTACAGAAAGCTGTTAACTTCACACCTACTATCTATATTAATGATGTTAGACTTAGTGCAAGGAGGGCAAACATATTGAGTCACTCTAACAAGGGTAGAAGGAACAGAAAACAATATGCAATAGGGATTTTTCTTATAATACTGAATGTAATTTCATATGCATCTCCTTATACAAGGAAATTTCTGTGCTACAAATAGGTACAAACAGGACAAATAACAAGATACTTAACTAGGATTAAAAATTTGGAAAGAACTACAGTTCTTTCAGAGACCTTGGCAACATTTTCAATATTAACCCTTCTATTTTAATACTGTTTCTCACATCTGAAATATACTGAAATTCGGTAATACTGATTTATGGTTTATTAATCAAAATGTCACTGTAAAGTAATTCTTACCATTATTGTGAGTTAAATATTGTATTCTAGCTAAAGGTTACCTGTCTAGAAGTTAGATCCATAATTGAGAAGGAGAACTAATGGCATATTAGACTATTGGTGAAAAAGGAAAATTATGAGAAGCTATAATGGTGACTTCATTGGCTGTTATAAATCTGGCAGTGTAATGATGTCACATAGAGCTGTGTCATTAAAAAGACATTAAATTAATCCAATAAAGCAAGACAAAAGTGGCTTAGAATTACACGTTAGTATTAATCCAGAGCACACTGTAATATAAACTAAAAATCAATTCCTAAAGAAGGGCCTTGGCAAATGTAATGAATAAGTACAGAAACTCCCATTATCAGTAATAAAACTATTTAAAAAATTGAAGAATGAACATTTATTAGTTTAAATGTCTTGTACTTACACAGCATAATAGAAAAGTGAGGTACTTATTCATGCTTGCAATTCTAATGTATCTAAATCATAGGAAGGACCATTGCAAAAGAGCATTTAGAGAGAAGAGGGAAGGGACTGGTAGTCATTAGCAGCAAAATAAGTTAGAAGGTTTTGTGGGAGAAGGAGTGCTGGAAAGTGATTTGGCCTCCCTTGCTTCCAGCAGACTAAATTATGCTTTTCTACGTTATAAAAATGGACTTAACGACTGGGCATTTTCCTTTAATTCAGCTTAATTCCTTCCTGTTGTTGTATTCAGCCTTTGCTGCCATGGCAGCACGTTTCCACCCATGAAGCGCCAGAGCCACTGATAACAAAGACCATTGGTGGTGCATATTGCAACTGTCCCCTATGTTTCCTAGAGGACCGCTCCCCACAGAAGACACACTCTGGATTTTGCCTCGATCGGCATGGTGTAATGGGTCCTGCACAGGAATAAGGAATTTCCTACACAACTTTCTGAGAACCTTTCTAGCTCTGTTTTTCTATGGATAGGCTTTCTGTTTCATAGTCTCAGCTGAGCTTAGGGGTGAGCTTGCCCTTTTGCATTTCCCCAAAGAAGTCTGTTGAGGGAGTTGCTGTCCAGGATCCCAAGGTTCGGGGATCTCGGCCTCCAGAAGACCTTTTTAGAGCACAAAACAGCAGCCAAGCCCATGACTTTCACTCCACTTGTCTTTGTGGTAATTCACCTGCCTGTTTTGTCTCAGGCAGTCTTGGGTTTATGAAGTTTTACTGTGTGTATATATCAACCATAAATTTTTGAGCGGGTGAAGGCAAAGCTGTTTACGTATCATTTAGACTATTTGTTTTCCTTCTTGAAACGCTCATTTGAAACATGGCAAACAACATTGCACTCGGAAGAAATTCTATGAACTACCAGTTGGTAATAGAGCCTTGTGTTCAGTTTTTCCAGCAGATAAAAATGCAGCAGAACAAGAAATTCATGGGATGTGGAGCCCACAAGTCCTTTTTGTTTGCATAAGCTTTTGGGAACCGAAGATTTTGTTTTCCCTGCACATCTGACTTTACATGAATTTTGCTTTTTAGGAAGAAAGGACATTCTGTGGTTTGGTCTGCAGATGGCTAAATGGATGATCGTCCCTGTGGGCTTTATAAACCAGGCTTTTGGCTTGGTTGAGAATACCTTCTTACGAGATTGATGCCAGATCTTTTTTTTTTCCCCTCTACTGTGCATGATGGTCTGCTGATCTAGCTTTGGAACAAGTCACATACCAGTTGCTTGCGAAAGGAGATCTATTGGTAACTGGCATTACAAAGAGTCCACAGAAGATTAACAGAACACTGTTAGAAGATTAAGAGAAAATTGTTCTTTCTTCTGCTCTTCTTTTGTCTTCCTCTCTTCTCTCAAAACTCTTGTAAGTTTATTTAGTAGGCAGAGATATGGTATATAATAAATAAGGATATTTTATAACAAGCTTCTGGCAAAAATATACTGGAATTACTGATACTTGATGAAATATGAAGAAATAAAGTGACAAATGTACAGTAATATTGGCTAGGTATAGACATTAATAGACATTATTTCTTGAAATTGTTTCTCAGCAGCAGGAAATGATTGGATATGATCAGAAATCATTAGGATTGATGCTGTTGCAATATTAATATATTTCTTATCTGTTAAAATTTTATTAAGCCTTTCTCCCTATTATGTAGAAACTACAGCAGTGTAAATCTTATTTGCTGTGCATGACCAATAAACGAATTAGCCAAAGTCAACCTTCAGTCTTATCCTTATCCTTATTCCCTGAAGAAATTTAAATTAATAGGATGCTTTTAATATGATGTTAAAGGGGAAAGAGAAAAGGAAGAAACCCCTATTACATAGCCTTGGGACAGAATAGCTTGAGAAAATTGTTCTTTCTTCTGCTCTTCTTTTGTCTTCCTCTCTTCTCTCAAAACTCTTGTAAGTTTATTTAGTAGGCAGAGATATGGTATATAATAAATAAGGATATTTTATAACAAGCTTCTGGCAAAAATATACTGGAATTACTGATACTTGATGAAATATGAAGAAATAAAGTGACAAATGTACAGTAATATTGGCTAGGTATAGACATTAATAGACATTATTTCTTGAAATTGTTTCTCAGCAGCAGGAAATGATTGGATATGATCAGAAATCATTAGGATTGATGCTGTTGCAATATTAATATATTTCTTATCTGTTAAAATTTTATTAAGCCTTTCTCCCTATTATGTAGAAACTACAGCAGTGTAAATCTTATTTGCTGTGCATGACCAATAAACGAATTAGCCAAAGTCAACCTTCAGTCTTATCCTTATTCCCTGAAGAAATTTAAATTAATAGGATGCTTTTAATATGATGTTAAAGGGGAAAGAGAAAAGGAAGAAACCCCTATTACATAGCCTTGGGACAGAATAGCTTGAGCATTTTTTTCCAGTAGTGACATACTGCCATGTAGTGGCACCTATCTCAAGAATTACTTCTTATGTATGTTTAACAAACATGTGTTTTTTTCCTTCAGTCAGTCATGCCTGGTAAGCAGATGCTGCTTTAAATAGTACAACCAGAAATGGATTGGGTGCTAGAGGCTTAGGAGACTCTTCTGCTTTCAGAAATGAAAGACCATTTCTGATTTGGGAGCATGCACAGTCAATCTGAGTTCAGAGTTGGAGACAGGTTATGTTCTGCGGTGTTATTCTTTTTCTGACACATCCTGGTTCATGCTGGTGTTGTGGGGTGTGTTCTGCACTTCCCACTTCTGTCTGCTGCAGCACCGGTGCTCAGGATGATGAGCTGAAGTTGTGGTTTGCTGTAAGAGGGTTGTAGGGCTGTCAAAGCCCACTGCTGTCTTTGAGACATTCATAAATAGCCAGTTGCTGCTGTAGCATGTTAATACACAGCCATTTTACACAGGAACACCTTTTGAGAAGTTTTGCAGCTTTCCTTCCAAAAATGACTTTGCCTGCTTCACTGGAAGTTTTTTTATACACTCAGGCACTTTGAATTTTTTTCCTATGTTTATTTTCTTACAAAGGTACAGCTGACCTCATATATTTACAAGCAATAGATAAAAATACTTGGATAATAATTAAGGACGTCATTTCTGTTCTATAAACTGGCTTGGTTTGATTTTAATAAGTACTGAACTTGATCCATCTGGAAATGAAGGCCTAGTCCCTTCAAACAGATAAACACACTAGAGACTTTGTACAGCTAAGATGTCTGCAATTTTTTTATTAGCTAGCAGAGAGGCTTTTCTTTTAACATAGTTAACACTGAAAATATGATTCGATTCTAAGCTTAAAGGAGAAGTGCAAATTCTAAACCACAGGCTTTGTTAAGACTTTCTAATTCCATTCCAAGTATTATGGAAGTCTGATGTTTGAATAAGGCCAAGTCATCTTTTAATTCTTAAACTGGCTCCAATAAAAGGCTAGAAAGTCTTTGATCTATGCAAAAGAGAAGATCACCAGGGAGAAGACTCTGCTTCTGTTTGTCCAAATGTTGCAAGCAGAGTCTCTAGGCTGTAGCTAACAACTCAAATTATATTTGTTTGTGTCTTAGACAGACTTGTTGATTTGCATATAAAAGGGATTTCAATGGCAATATGAGCTCTTTCATGGGATTTGTAATGAAGGAAAAAGGCTAGTTAAATTTTGATCTGATAGACTAGCCTGCAATTATGTCATGCAATTGGTGTCTAGTGGTGTAGGTATTGCCTGATGTCATATTTCTAAAATTATCTGGCATGTACATACCAAGGCCAGTAGAGGCCATACAAAACTGGGGGATAGAAACCTTTCTGAAATGAGGCTAAAGGCATGGAAATAGAATAGAATAGAATAGAATAGAATAGAATAGAATAGAATAGAATAGAAAGAATAAAGTTTTCCTGAAAGGAACAAAATCTCTGGAAATCTTATGCTAGGAGAAATAAGGAAAATTCAGCCTCAATAGCTATGCAAAATTTGTAGAATAAAAAGTTTCTAGCAAGGTCTTCTGAATTTTTTCCATTGGTCGTTGTAGAGGTAAATAGAAAGTACAGAACTAGGCTGAACAGCAGGTCTGATTATTTAATAGGGAACGATGTGAAGGAAATGTAAGGTTTGTAAAGAAGGCTACATGTACCAGCTTATGTTGATGGCAACTAGTTTTGAGTGAAGTGGGAGGTACGGTGCCATGCAACAGCACTGTTGTCTGTCTTATGACTGAAGTGGTTGTACTTCTCATAAGCGGAAAGTTTATTTATAATCACCCGTAAAAACTACCTACAAGTAATTTTTCTGCATAACACACTCCTGTAATGACCTTTTTTTTCCAGAGAAGGCGAAAGATGGTTTCATGAACCAACCTTTGCACTCTCTGTTTTCTCCCTTCCACCGACAGCCTCAAGTGGGGGCTTGAGTAGGAAGGAAGAATTGTTCTTGCAACCCAGACCTTGCTGTTCTCTTCTTGGGGGATGCACAGGCAATGAGTAGTTGTCACAACCAAGTGTATGTACAAGAGTCTTTCCTACAGAAGGATGATCAGCGACCATGTGATCAGACTAGGCTGGTGTTTATCTCTTCCTATGACAAGAGTCCTTGACCACAAGTTACTGATGATACTTGAATTCTCACCATTATTCCCATTTGAACATTATTGTGTTTCCCTTTCAATGATAGGGAAAAAAAAATCATAATTCAGCTCACATGAGCGAACTTTATCCCTTCAAGACTTCTGTCTTCCTTTTCAGTAGGAAATACAGCAACTGTGGAGGTAAATGTATATTTTTAACTGGAACACTGAAGATGCTAACTAGACTAGAATTTGTTTCCGGTATTAAATACGGTAATTCAGCATGTTAACTCTTACTGTTTCCATAAGAATGATGTAACATCATGACCTCATATTAAAAACAAATGCAAAGTACACATACACCTGCTCTTCTCCAGCTAGCAACTCAGTCCTTTCAAACATTGGGAATGTGTTGCTTTTCTGTCTGCTATTCTCAGAAAGGCACATGTGCCTCAAATACCATCTTTTTAGGCTGATGTAGTTGGAAAAATAAAGGATGTCATCTCTTCCTGTAAACTTTGTCTTCGTTATCTATGAAATGAGTAATTGTTAGAATAAAAGGTCTGGATAATCTTAATGACATCTGAGGAGTTCAAAGGAAAGGCTATAAAGTTTGTCATCACTGCTTAAGTTGTCAAATCATTGAAAATAGTCCTGGAAAAGACCTCAGGAGGTGATGAAGTCACTAAACTAAGATCAGCTATACCTATCTTTTTCCTGAAAGATGTTTGTCTAACCTTTTCCAGTGATGGAAATTCTGTGACCTTCCCAGAAAATCTGTTCCAAAGACCTTTCTTAATGTTTAACCTTTGATTCTGTCACTACTTGTTGTTTCCACCATGAGCAAGTAGAACAGATGATTTTCTTCTTCTTGACAAGAGCTTTTCATGTAATTGAAGGATGCTATGATCTTTGCCAGCAAACTGTTTTTCTGTCTTTGTGTTTTCTAATCTCTAATCATTTTCTTTGCTCTTTTCTGGAGAGGTGATGAAGCAAAAAGATTCGATACCCTCCTTCTAACCCTGTTACCCTCCTTTCAATCTTCCTCCTAGACTAGCAAGAAGAATAGAGATAAGACTCTTTGGATCACCATGTTCTCTCCCACGCTACCTGAAGGATTTGCTCTGGTATTGTTGACTATTTTTCCTTTTGTTTAGTTAGCTCTTTGCTTTTTTAAAATGTTTCTATGTTGACTATAAAATCATCAATGAAACTTTAAAAAAATTATGCTTCAAAAAAGCATTGTCACTTCTTGTCTTGCTGAACGTATTTCTGTCTGCCTGAGTAAGACAGGTTAGACCTGACCTTTTGCATTGAAAGCTTTGGTTACCTTGGCTTCCATATGGTCTGCATCTGTAGTTAACTGTATTAGTTAACTTTGGTTAAAATAGCATCACCAGGGCTCTGATATAAACCACTATCATAAACAAAAACATTATTTTTAGGGGTTGTCATTAGGGACACCCTTTGGCTCCTGCAGCCAGTTTTTTTCTAAGACATTTTGCCTTGTTTAGAGCTTCAGAATCACCTCTGTACTGAAACTTCACAGTTACTTAACAGCAAGGGGTTTGGTTCATTTTGTGCCTGCACTTTGTCTGTTGACTGAACTCCACCCATTTCCACTATGATGTGTGGGTCACTGCTTTTTTCTTTTTCTCTAAGCAGCTGTCCTGCTGGCAGTCCTTGTGGTGAACTCCTTCCAGGTTTGTTTCAGTCCTTGAACTCTACAGGACTGAGCCAAAAACTTTGTCATATAAGTCCTGTTAATAATCATCTGTTTCTCAGGCTCATAGGATCAGTCTTCTGTTATGTGCTCTGACTGGAAACTCCCATAGCCACGCCTGATGGGTGATCTTGTAACATCTGTTCTGGGACTGTGCTGGTAAGTCTTTATCAATTGACGTGTTGTTGCCTTGCCAATGCAACCTGTAGACAAGAGATTAGCTGGAACTGGTAAATGTAAAACTGAAGTTTAGTATTTGGGCTTTGGAGAAGTGTGGCACAATATCAAAAGCATGTGTCAAAAATGGTTGTCTAAATTAGACATTGAAACAAATTCTCCAACCCTCCCCCCCAATAACGTTAAGTAATATTTAGTACTTGCACAACTTTGTGATGCAGGGAAAAATAATTTCTTTGAAGCTTACTCTGTGGTCATGTTTATTCTGTATGGTTCCAGCTGCAAACTGAGAGCATATACAAGCTATATTTACCTGGTCAGTCGGGTACCAGATTCACTGTGTGCCCATGAACAGACTTGCTTACAACAACAAACCAGTCACTGCCTAGCTACATAGGCTTGCAGTGAGGCCTGAATCAGTCCCCAGTGGAAAATCTTAAATCTAAGCGTAGTCCTTCAGCATGAGCTGCAGATCATCTTCAGGTGGTCTGAATGAACTTGTGGTTGATAAGGACTAAGCCAGCTGCTGCCTAGTCTGGAGTGGCACTTCTTAAGCACAGCACTCTTGTGACCATGACAATCAGCATATAAAATATATTTTATATATATATATATGTACACATTTTTATATATAGAAAACAGCAGGGTTTGGACTTCTGAGTTAGGCAGAGCACTTGGAAGCACTTTTTTTGCTCTGAATCCCTTGCTTATGGCACCTATTGGAACACATTAGTCCTGGGCAGGCATGCTGGACTTCATTCCATATATAAATGCAGCTACGTGACTCAAAATAGGTTTGTCCATGGAAGACCATAAAAATAAAATTTTAAAGAAGTCAAGCCAGATAACAGTCTGGAGATTTGAAATTTCTTTAGCTTCTACAATCAGTTTCCGGTCTTGAGACAAATTTTAATGTGGCTGTCAAAATTAGCTACCAATCCTTAAGGATGTCTGTGTGACTTTTGTGAGGACCCTTTTTGGTTTTCCATGAGCCTTGTCTGGAATTAAAGGCAATAAGTCCTTTCTCCTCCCCCTTCCCTATGTCTTTTGAGATGCAATGTTCATGCATGCGTCACCACAGTACTGACGTCCAAGAAAGCAAAGCTTTGAGACCAAGAGCTTTGAGAAATGTCAGTAAAGCCATATATACATCTTGCTTTTATATGTGGAAAAAAATAATGGTTTCCTCTCATATTTGAATTTGAGGGGAAAAGAGAATTTTCAAAGGCATGAAAGAGTTCAGTCTTCTGAGCATGAATATCTAAGCAAGATGTGATCCTAAAATGACAAGGAGTCAACATCTGGGTATGTTTTCCCACATTAGCAACTGCTGTCCTAAACTGTGCTGTTGTATGTGATGTTAAACAGCTGCTCAGTTTTACCCCAGAGGTAAGAATATTCTGTAATCTCACTTACATTTTTGGGTTTTAGGACTTTTGAGATGAAAAGCTCTCAGAAAAAGTGCAAAGTAGTAGCACTGAAACTGCACTGTACTTGGTACCTAAAAATCATGTTTTAATTCTATAAAAAGCTGCTGACATATTATAATGCTTATTCTTGGCACTAGCGTATTGCATTATCCAACCACCGTTTCTCATTATCTACGTACCAAATTGTTAAAGTCAGTAATTTGAGTCTGTCCCCACCATGTACTAGTGAAATACCGTACAAATAACTGCCACAAATATTAACAGCTGGTCCATTTCAAGGTGTTGTTGCCTTTGCCTGCAATTTACAGTAAGAATGAAATATATCTTCCCAACAGCATCAACCCATCCTGCATGCTGAAATGCCTGGTGGCTTTTGAAGCTGCATGTGCAAGTAGGGTTTCTTATCAATCTGGGTTTTGGGGAAGAAAAAGGGCTGTGTAGGGTCAGGGAGTTGGGAGTTGTTCATATTTGATAAAATTACACTCAGGAAGTTTAGAATGGATGGAAAAACCGGAGGTTTTGTAAACTATGCAGGCATTCTTCCTGTAGTGATTATACACAGGATACTGAAATGTAGCACACCAGTGCCTGTGGTTTTTGTCTTCATCTCTGTGTCTTAAATGAGATGAATCATGTTGCTATAAAGAAAAGGCATGACTGTTACACACCTGCACTGAGTGGGACTTTCACATCCATAATTCCCTGAAACCTTCATGGCTTTGTGTAAACATGTTCGTAACAAAGCAGAACTACAATTCTGTATGTACTTGCACACAGAAATAAGATGCAAGGGTCGTCTCTTACAGAAGAATTGCTAAAGAGACATTACGGGTGTCACTTCTTTCAAAAGTTTCATAGTAAAATTGTCTTTTGAAGGTGACCTTGTTTTCTAAGTCAAGCTGGAAACAGTTAACCACTTTCCTGATTTTAAGACCAAACATAGCTCTATGTGCTCTTGCAAAATCAGTGGCTCTGGAGTTAACTTTCTGCTAATTAATGTACTTCAAACCGATTCTTTGTGCAATTATATAATTTTTTTCCTTCAAAAAAACCTCATAACTTTATTCCATAAGAGGTTGTTGTCAGCTGCTGCTTTCCAGTTTGTCTGAACTGAGTTACTGCAAAGGATCTGGCTTGCAGTGTGAGAACTGCAAAGAATATTCTAAAAATTGTTTCAAGTATCAATCTGTAGGTATCTCTCTCCTAAAATCTATGGAAGAACATAACTGAAAATGGTATGGAGACATTTATGCTGCTTATTAACTCTGTTGTGTCTGAATCCTTGCCATAAAAAGAAAAATCAAAGGCTGGATTCAGAATGAGATTATTGTGGCAGCTGGAGGAATATCTTGAACTGACGGAACCCACTGAGTAAATTAGTGTTGAAAAAGAGTATTGTCCAGCCACTTTTTCCCTCTTTTTCCCTAGCCTTGTTCAAGCAAAAGCATGTAAATGTTCTCACCGTGAACCAGACAGGGCAAAGGTTCACTTATTTACTACTTTAAAATTTGTATTTTTTTTTTCTTAAATAATCTGCAAACAAGCATAATTTACCTGATATGCACACTAGTGAATTTTGCTCTATCGAGCTGTTGCACTCATTGTAGGCACTTTTGGAATTGTAATTTGGTGCTGTAAGTCTTACTCCACAGTAAATAGTACTTTTAGAGTCACAAGAAAGTCCTACAAAGCATTCTCTCCCCCTTGAGGAATATTACTCTGTATTCACCTCACATAACATGGCCTCTTTACAGATTAGAAACGTCATTCAAGTCAAACCAGTCTGGTAGTGAGCCTCCTCTAAATAAACTTTCTTTTATTCCCCTGGTCTTAAAGTCTGTGCACTGTCTCTTTATTTTCTTTGCTCTTTTGTGTGCCACTAAGATTTATAAGGACTGCTGTTACAAGTTATATGTTTTCTTACATCAGTCCTTTTGGTCTCAAGACCTTGGAACAGAGAATTTACAGTGGCCATAAAATGGACCCCCCAAAAATATGACCCACCTTTGCAAATGTTCTGAATTTTACATAGAAAACCAGTGGGGTGAAAGGCTGTTCCCATTATTCTCCATGCAGAAAACCAGCTCCTGACCACCATTAAATTTAGTGAGGAGTTCACACCAACTCTCTTTTTAGAAGTTAGTTCTCACCACTGTAAGGGTCTTCGTCTGTACCTTCGTAGAGAGCCAAGCTGGCTTGAGATCTGAGAAACTTTCATCTTCAGGAAAATTCAAGCAGGGCTCCCAGACTTATGCTTAGGCCCACGTCTAAGGGAGCTGTATTTCTTCATGGAACATAATGGAATATTCTAAGCAAAATATGAAAACCTGTTATAAATAAAACTAATCAAGCATTTTCAGATGAATAAACAGTAGTTTTATAACCCTTGCTATGAAATCTCATAATCTTATAATTAATTCCACGTTTAATATAAAAATGACAGTTTGATGGAGTTGCTTTGAGGATTAAATAGGGAAATGTGCCACATGCAGCTTTCCTGCTCCATACGCTACAGATTTTACATGGGAATGACATCACACTAAATAAAGAGGCTGGCCATCTATCACCTGCATAATGTGTGCTAAATAATGACCCAACATGGTACCTTGCATATAATTTCCTTTTTCAGAGCTGAACTCCCAAATGTTCTTGTTGTTCACATTTCCCAATTGGCCATCTCAGTCTGAAGCAGCATCTGTACAGTCTATGAAAGGTAAGAAAGTGAAAATCAGACTTTGGTTTGCTTAGGATGTATTCCAAGATTATATGACTTGTGTGAGGTATGTTTCTCACTGTTACTAGCGCGCTGGATGAGATCTTAATTGATCTCTTGTTCTTTCTTTTCTGGGCAGAATGAAGTCTTTGAAGATGAATACTGGCTCATAAACTAAATGCTTTCAGCTGTTGCTGCTGAACATAACAATTCCTAAGAAGATTTTTGTCAGTTGCTTAGAGATTTCCTTGTTTTTATGGAGAAGAAAAGGTTGTAGCTTAACCCTTAAACAACTCCTGGATAACATTACAAGTCACACTATATGTCTACAGTAGAAAATTAACAGCTGGATAAGGGAAGTGTGCTTTAGTAAGGCAAAGCATTTAAAAATGTGAGCACATGACTAGATGTAGGATTTAACATGGCCTGTTATGTAGGAGGTCATAATCATTGATTAAACTGGTCTACTCCGTACTTAAAACCCACAAATGAATAAACTTAAATAGACTTAAATATTACTGCTGTGTATATATTTGGTAGCTAGGTGAGAAATGGTTGCTGGATAAGACCAACATACAGCGTGCTGACACAACACAAAGTAGCATCTATCTTTCACAGAAAGCCGTTTCAAGCCTTTTCTTTCCTTTCTCCCAGAAAGGAGTGACATGCTACATGGTGCAGCTGGGCCGATTGGCTTGGCTTGATAACGCATGATCAGAGCCTCATGAAACGGGTTGGTTGGAAACTCCCCGGTACATAAAATATGCTAAATGAAAAGCAGAAGCACAGTGGGGTGAGAAGGAGTATGTTTGGGAGTCAGGCGTGCCTGAGTTGAAATCTTCCTGTAGCAGAGCTTCACCTCTCTGCCTGTGTCTCTCCACACAGAAGCAGGGCACAGTATTCCCTGCCTGCCTGCCCTGCTGGAGTAACCGATGACAATCAGCTTATTACTTAGTATATCTACTGGCAAGTTGTAGTTATCAGTTAGTGTTTGTCTTTGTGTTGAAGTATGTACTAACATGAAGGCATTTATTAATCTAAATAGGGGCAAGACTGCAAGGAAAGTTTACAGGTAACTTGCTGTACAACCAGTCCACTATTCTATCATCATCCTTCTGTGGCACATTTTGAACCACACACCCACCGCTTACCTCCCCTGTTCTTCTACTGAAGCCCCAAACCCATTCTCTATATAATTTCAGCTGCGTATCCACCCTTTTTCATCGGTTTTCCAAGCTTATAACACACGTATTTTTCTTCTCACTTCCCATAGTTCACTCTTCTGACCCTCTTTACCAAGACAGCAGGTTGCTTCAGGTACCTTTCAACCCTACACACGTCACGTTAACCTTGCCCTTGGGCAGCAAGAGGGTGGGGAGCAGCTGATAGGGGGTAACTGGAGTATGGGAGCCTTGTGGCTGCTGCCTGGAGTGATTGCAGGGTCCACAGCAAGGGGGAAAGGAAAAGAGAAACTGGGATCTCCAATACATCTGGGGTTGGACCCAAAACTCACTTTACTGTAATAAACTGCTGCGGACAAAGTAAGTGGGAGAATGAATATCTAGTCAGCTAAAGTAGGAATACAAGAGAACTACATATGAAGAATGTGGAACAAGTAGTGAAAGCTGGGGCAGGTTTGGGAACAGTAGGAAAAAAAGGCCTATCACATCTAGGGACTTGCCCAGGTGCTTGGGAAGTACCCGGGGTTCCCCACTCTCCCTTTTCCTTTGCTGACAGCAGACATCTCAGCCACTTCGTGACCAAACTTGATTCTGTTCCCTCTGTCTGGTGTACATAACAACTGACAGCCCACTGCTGTTACCAGCTGCAGCTCAGACACTTCATGCTCTGGACTGAGGAATTCTTATCCTGATAATATGTGTTTTAAGAATTCACAGAAAAGATTTTTTTTTTTCCTTTGTAGATTTAACAGCCCCCACTGCCCTCAGTGGGTAAATCACATACATGAGACTGCCTTTGGGTACAAACTCATGCAGTTGCAAGCTAGAAAATACCAGAACTAAGAGTGTGTGTTTGTTTGTTTGTTTTCCAAAATTAATTTAGTCCTCCAGTGATTTGCTTTCAGATTATCTGCAACTTCTGTGATCATGTGCTTCTTTCCTGCAATATCTCTGCCTCATTCAGTGCAGGGAGTGCTTACTTAATGAGCTTAATCTTTTCTCCTCTCCGTGTTGTTCCTACCTTGCTATAAAAACGCCACTAGTCATTTAATGCAGTTTTCTGGTTTTTGAAGCACTCAAAAAAAATAATCTATTTTTTCCCATTCCTTTGAGATAAAGGATTAATTTTATCAAGATTTCCTAGAAAGTATGAATCCAAACTTTAAAATACTAAGGTAGATTTTTTAAAAAAATAGCCCATTCATTTTGGATACCCAGTTCCAGGCTCATAACTTGAACACAAAATGATAAGCAGCTTCCACCAAGTGAACAGCTATGATGAATGTGAATAACACACCTTGCTGAGCAACACCTAGGACCTCTGGGACAGGTTGAATCTAGTTGGTCAGAGGGCACAAATGTAGCTTACCATGAGCACGATTTTTCTTTCACAACACTTTACCATGCCATGTGTTTCTTTCAACTTCTGCAGCAAGCAGAGGTCTTGCAAGCCACAGGTACCTACATTCAAATTAGTCCAGGTCTACTCTGCTCAGTCAATTGGACAGAAGCCCTGAAGAAAAAATGGTACATGACAGTCTTTAATTTTACAGTCTCTCGAATTGTACTTGCAGAAGGATGCTAGCTTACAGCGACATGGGCTGTCTTCCCATTGACTTCTCTTAATTGTTGCAACCTTAAATTTTTTGGTAATGTATTTTCTTTTATGAGTTTCTCTTTTTCAAAAGGTGTGCTAAATTAAGTAAGACTTTGGAAGTCAAAGGAAATGTTCTGGTTTAATTCCCCTATATTTTCTTATGTATTTCTAAATACTTTCTTATATAACAATAAGAAATAAACTCAGAACTGAGAATATTGCCACTACCTCATAATTATACTTAGGGTTTCAGTTCTCCTGTGTAATGCTTTCATGAGAATTGAGGCAGAAGTAAGAATGGAACATTGTTTAGTAACTATAATTGGAATAAAATAAAATCTTAGTGCGCTATGTTGACATTTTTCTTGCTACAATTAGCTTTAACACATGACACTGCACTAAATTTGTGGAGTGTCTGACCAGTATGTACTGCTAATATATTAGAGAATATGCTGAAGATGTCAATTCTGTACTTATTTGTGAAACTTCTCACAGTTCATAACCAGTGTTTTGCCTTAGATGTCACAAAATGAAATCCTTATTATATTCCATGAGTTCCATATTAGGCTGGAATTCCAATGGAAATTCATGAGGGACTTTCTGTCTGCGGGGTTTTGTAATGTGGCTATGAATACCACTAAGAATGTTTTTCTTAAAAGCTGGATATCCACACATGCCCTATCGGTAAACCACTGGGTTGCTGAATTAAGATTTTATTTACCACTGGAATAAATATACTACCCAGTATACACATAGTTGGGAACCACATATGGGAACCATTCGTAGGCTATATCAACATCAGTTAAGTTGTTTGCTGTATTTAGTGCTGTATGTTAGCAGTGGGAAGTATGTATTTAAAATCATTAACTTTGCTAGTTAATCTCTTCATCTCTTCCTTTGAGTGTCTTACTCCTTCTGAACTTGGAATTATTTTGCTGTCCGGTCAATCACGCTTTGAACCTGTTTTCAGAGAAAATTCTACCATCTTACTTGAATGTCTTTTTTTTTTTTCTTCCTTAGTGTAATATTTCTTCAACCTTCATGTTGTCAACACAGTTTTTGAAAACTTAAGATTTTCATAGAAGGAAGACATCCACAGGGCACAGATGCACTGTATTTTATCAAACTCTCTTCTGTGACAAAACGTAATTATACTGCTCTTAAGCCTTTTTTTTTTTTCTCCCACAAGAATCTATTACCATGCACTACATATAAATTGTGGAAAAAAGGAGTAAAACGCGTTGGCCTGACTTAGCATTTTACTTCTAATTTGTTACCTGATGATATGGGTAATGAGAAATGACCCTCTGAAAAAAACATTTTTCCTGACTATTTTAATAAGCCATTTACAATCTTTCCAGCTTATTTATGGCCATAACCATTTGATACTATATATTTTTTAAAAAGTTTATTGTTGGCACTAGCTGATACACCTGTCATAATATCTATTTACAATATATACATCCTCTCTGCCAAGTTAGGTCATAGTTTACAATGTGGTTAGTGCTGAATTCACAACATGGCACGATTCTGTACAACAATCTGAACTTGTGAAACCAACTAAATGGTGGTAATCTTATAGGGACTTTTATTAAGCTTCAGCTACACATGGGGATATTGGAAATACGTTGCTGAAGTGAAACTGAAATTTATGTAATTAATCATTTTGAAATGAATTTTCTTCTGTGTGTGTGTATTTTTGTTCAGGATAATTAGCTAACCACAGTTTGTTTATATAAGGTGTGTGTAATCTGTTTATAGAGCATGGCAGCTGACATAATGTAGCTCTTGGCGAGCTGTGACATTCCCTTCCCACAAGTAACATTTGAAATGATAAAACAACATTCAGATGAATAACTCCCCACCAGGTAAAAATCATTACAGCCCACATTCTCCAATAATATTTTCAATCCACCTTGTTAAACCTTTCCACAGGAGCAAACACAGGTACAACCCCATTTGCTTTAACTGTAGCGCAATTCTTTGGCCAGCCTGGGGCCCCACAAATGTGTCTGAAGTAAGTTTACTGTTACTGAGAAGTGTGTTTGTTGTAGACCAAAATGTTATTATATGATTCAGACAAACAGAATGAGATTTGATTAGGGGATTAGAAACCTGAACACGAGTCTCATGTCATTCGGATGGAAATTTGACATATTAGGCCATGGGGAATTTGAGCGAAAAGTATTTACCATCACTGAGACTCACAGCATTGTGCCTGGGCTCTGCAAAGGCTCTCTCCAAGATCACCCCATGGTGCTCAGAGGAGAGCTTTCAGAAACCCCAGGGTATCAAACTTTTCTTTCTGGTGGCCCCCAAAATATGCATATTTTTTGGATCACGATCCACATGAATGTCTTCTTTCTGGACTGGTGCATTTTTCCCTGCAAAATGATAAAGCAGGGACCATATAAATATCATTGCGGGATCTGCTCCACATGGAAGCGTCTGTGTGAAGGTGGACCACGGACATACTGCCTGGAGCTTCTGGGAGAGACACCGGACCAACAGGAGTTAGAGCTGATGTGCATGGCTCCAGCTTTGATTTGCAGAAGAAACACTGATCCCTTTTGTAGGGATTGAATACTCTTCATCAGGCCCGTATATGATGGAGCCAAACCCCCAGGGAAAAGGCAACCTGGCAAAAGCGATGACTGTTGAGGACCAAATTCACTGGCCCCCAAACAGCATAAACACATGTACTGGGAGGTTCCAAACTAGAAGAAATTATCCAGTAAAAGAGTCTGGCAAGGGTCCTAGGGCTGAGCTGTGAGAACCTCCTTCCTTCAGTCTGCAGTGGTAAAACCAAGGATGAAGAAGAAAGGACAGTTAAAACAAGCAACTGTATTGACAAAAGAGTGTGGAGAAACACTGTCTCTTCTTGTGCAGCGTCTTTTCCCTCTGGATAAAGCAGCTTTCAGTTCTTCATGCTTTCAACCTGGCTCTCAGGACACAACAACAAAGCAAGGGGACAAAGAAACATTCTGGCTTTTGTTTGAGATTTCTGTCAATGAGATGCTCCTCCCACCCTGAAGAAAAGACATTACCATGCAGCATGGCCCAGTATCAAAGCAGCGCTGGTGTATGTGTACAAGTGCAGATGTTTGATCTGGAATCTGTATGCTCTCCAGCCTGTGGAGCCTCTCACAGTCACCCCATTGCACAGCCTGCAGGGCCATTCTGACTTGGAAATTCAATTTGCAATATCCGCTAATGCTGCTCCTACCCATCTGTGGACTTTTTTATATGATGACTTGATCTTACAACTGCTTGTTATTGTTGATAACACCTCTTTTATCTTACCTTGGTAGCACAGCCCTCCCCCCCCCACTTTACTGCAAATGAACTAGGTGCGTGCCCCTTTGCCAGGTCTGAGCTGCAAACTCCATCAGCATGCCCAAACTATCCATTTCTGCAGAACTGTGCCTCCAGTTGAAAAGCCAAAATAGAGTGGAAAGGATCATGTTCTTCACATGAGTGAACTTAGTGCTGAAATCTGTAATGGTAGTAAAAGCGGGTGGGTGATTGCAGTCAGCCTGCCCATTGCCATATGGCTGCAATTCAAGACCCAGCAGGAGCAGGTGAAATGGGACAGTGACAGTTTCCTTTTGCTGGAAAGACCTGTCAGGAAAGATCCTTGGCTGGTACAGTGCTTACATTGAAGTGCATTGAGACTTCTGTGCAACTGAGGATCTACTCCAAGGAGAAAAGTTCCAGCTTTATTGAAGTAATTGGAAATTTTGCTATTTAATTCGGTGAGACAGGCTGTCAGTCCCAATTCCTTGGGACATGGAAAGACTGCAACATGGAACTTGAAGAGGTGTATTTTTCTTACTGCAGTAGGGCTAGGATACATGTAGGAATGAGGTAGAAGGGCCAGATGGAAATAGAAGAGGTCACTCTTTCAATAGTTTGGACTGTGAGATGCTTGCTAAGCACCTGCCATACCATACAGTATATATAGCTGGGTGACAATGCTGTTTCTGCTGAAAACAAGCTGCTATGGTAATGACACAGACACAGTGTGTGCTGGTTTCTCCGTGAGTAGGATGTTCTCATACTCCTTGTTAGTATCAACCTGTGACTGTTCAGTCCTCTGACTAGTAGGTGGGCACTGAAGGTTTCCCCATCGTGTATTTCATGCAAGAGTGGCAGATATTTTCTTGCTAATACCTTCATTAGGTAGATATGTGTACCAGTATCCTTAGTTCTTTTAGCCTTTTGGGAGGTATTTGTTTTGCATGTACTCTGTCAACCAGAAATGCCCAGTATTTGACCAGAATATTGAGAGAGGGAATAGGACATGACCTACAAATTTATTTCTGAGAACATTCCTGCACGATAGTTATGTTTACACTGAGTGTGTATCCTCAAGACCGCACTTAAAATGTAGATCAAACAATATTGCCAACATGTATTTTTCCTTATTGAGAGTTTCTCCAAATATGGAATCATATTTGCTGTTCTGCCAGTATTCTTGCAGCAGTGTCTGGTTTATATTTACGTGCAATTCCTCTTGTTAAAGAAAGAAAGAAAGAAAAGCATAATGGCCAATGTCTGGCTGAAATGTGCAATGGGAGTATCGACTCTATCACTATTTCAGATGGGTAAATGATAAATAAATAGGCAAGGAGCCTGCAGTGATGAAGCCTTGGGTAAAATGTTGCTATTCTAGTGTCTAACACCTAGTGTTCAGGTGACACTAAGATTGTCACATAATGGTAGTGAATAGAAATTTGGCATTTAAGTAGTCTGCTCTCAAGCTGTTTAATATGCAATGTACAGCTCAGAATCCTGCTACGGTGGTGATGCAGATAAATAGCTAGGTCTTGCATGTTTGATTCATAGTTTGTAAATAATACGTGAGCAGTTGAACAGCACAGAATGAATACATAAAATTATTTAATCATTTAGAAATCACAAAATTTGCTAAATGATAGGGTAAGGAAAATCGAATTTGTTCAGCTCTTTGTCATCAGAGAACACTCCAAGCTAGCCTTTCATTTTCATTACTGGGTCAAGTTACAGTGTCAAGTCTACTTCATGGGCATTTATGAAAGGCACATTTAACCATCTTCATTAGGAAAAATGCTCTGATTTTTCCTGAAGGCTCATAAGAAATTGCACAAAGAAAGAAATAATCTTAGGTCACTGATCTGGAAAGTGCTTTCTTTTTTGGCATTCTTTATACCATAAAAGGGCAAAAGCCCAGTATCTGTGATGTTACTCAGTTCAGTGTATTTCATCTTCTTCAAAAGACTTCATCTCTCTGGACAACCAAAACCCATTAATCTAGGGAAAAAGAGTCAGGACTTAATAATAGAATGTAACTTTATTGAGCACTTACACTGTGGCCAGAAAAAGCAAATACAGTCTGAATCAACTCCATGCAGTGAACTGGAATATAAATGTTGCAGAGCTTATCTATGGAAGCATGTTGTCATTTTTCTGAGGTTTCTATCAAATTTTTAATCAAAACCATAGCTGAAATTGGCCCATGTTACTGTGATCATTTTTGAATGTTCTGTTCTATAAAGTCTAGCACACAGATTTATAACGTTTGAACACTAGTACAGTTGCCAAAAGTCACAAGAAAGTTGCAGGCTTCAGACACACATCATCAGTGCGTGCTATATATCTACTTCAGAAGCAAAGGGAAGTCCATTGGAGATGGCCACAAATGCACTCCAGTGGCTAGAACCAACGATGCTGATAAAGTTGCAAGATGATCTGGGAAACGTATTGCTTTAATGAATAAGGAGGAATGTATTCACAAAGACCAGCTGCAGACTAGGTAGGCTAAAGGCCTGTATTAGCTCCTGTAAAAGTCAGTTTGGAGTGCCTATAGTTAGAGTTCAGCTCTGAATTGCCTTACAGAATGGCAGCACTGATTTAATATATTGCTTAGTAACATGTGGTTTTTCTATTCGTCTACTTTTCTTAGCACAGCTGGTCATTGTGCCTCTTACCTTTCCTACATACAGCAGTAATGCAAGAATCATGCCAATATACATGAAGATAATCTCCATATATGGTCCATAATGCCTATTGCACATACCTGACGTTCACATTTAAAACTTCTTCAAGTAGAAGGAGCATAGTACTGCTGTGAGCTTTATTTTAAGCTTGCTCCTTGTTTTGTTGTCTTCAGTGCATGAGAACAAGCACTTGCTTATGTATTCTGATAGACCATAGAGGCAGACTTGCCTGTTAGTAATAGGCAAGCTTCTTTTGCTTGGTAATGCATCTGCTAGAATAGCTATTAATCTAGTGATTTCACTTAGCACTTGATTTTACATACAGACACCAAAAAACATGTATCTCATATTACAACTATCTTTGGTTTATATTAGAAACATAGAAGTGAACACGAAGGCCTAAACAAAAAACAGAAGAGAGGTTTACCTAACACCACCGCTGATACTTTTGTACAGATCTTAATACCAAAAAAATGTTGTAAGGAGTATCAAAAGAAAGAATAAATACGTGTACATAATTATGTAATGCTAACGAAGTGCTTACTTAGTAGATTATAATAGCTAAACATTCCCTCATTAAAAAGTTTTGAGAAATACAGGTTGATCAGAAAATATAAAGCATTATAGAGTATAAATTATGGAAAGGAGATACTATGATTATCATGTATTGATACTTATTTGTTCCAAGTAGAACATCATATGTTGCTGTGTTTTGATAATGGAGTAAGTGTGAAGAACTAACTTCATTATAAGAAGTAGTAAATGTAAAAAGTTGGGGTTTTTTACTAGGAGGTTGACAAGTTAGTACTTTGCTTTTAATTAAAAAAAGTTACCAAATATTAATAATATGTATATGCTGAAACACTGAATTAATTTTGTGAGACATACCAAATTTGGAAAAATGTAATTCAACTGGTTCCCTTTTTCCTGAACTCCTATCTCATTGGGCAGTGGCTTTGGAGTAACTCCATCCTGTACTCGATTTTCAAAGAATTTCCATCCGGTTTCATGATATTGGCCCAGTCTTTGAAAGGTAAATAGGCATTCAAACATGCAAGACACTTTGCAGAGTTAGCTGACCATGATCAGGGCTTTCTGAGACAGTCACATAGTCAATTGGGGGAAAAACTGACTCATTTATATGAAGCATCCAGCTTCATTTTCCTTTACGTAACCAAGACCCCAAATTACCCTGATGTGCTTGGCTGAGTATGTGATGAATAGGTTGGCTAGAGGAAGGAACTGGTACTGTCTATAATTTTCATGTACCTCTGGGAGGTCCATGTGAGGAAATCTCAAATAATAAGTTGAAGACTCTTCACATGAAAGAGTTTGGGATTATTATTTTTCTGTTTTTTGAAATGATTTGGGTAAAGTTCTTTGGACAGTAGTAGTAGTAAACAACGAAAATTCCTTCACAACAGTACACTGCTTCCTGCCTAACATTTACCTCTTTCCTTTTGATTCTTACTTGGCTCCTCTCCCTGTAGCATCTGAGCAACTTGAATCTTTCATGCCTCTGTTTAACAGCAGCCCTGTAAATTAGGGGAATAGCAGTGTTTACATCTAAATGTCTGGATGAGGGGACTTTCCAGGCTCCTGAGTCCTTGGTGAGACCCTACTGTCACCAGCCCACTCTGGCATTTCTGGAGAAAGAAAACCCAGAGGCTCTGCCTAGAAGGACTCTACAATGACCACCACGCTTGTCCCAGCCAAGCTGTGGTCCATGCCATGACCCTGTCAGTCTAGGTTCTGCCGTAATTGCCAGCCACACATATTCCCTATGAAACTGCTGAAGGGATACAGTGAAATAAAACAAGCTAGTGAGTAGGCTAACCTTTAGGAGACCTCTTAGTAGTAAAACTATTTACATATTCCAAATAGCAAAGGGCACGCTGTTTACAAATAATGTATGTTTTATGTTTACTACATCCATTGAAAATCATTAGGTAGCAGGGATCACAGAACTGCTTCCAGCTAAGCCAAAAACACAGGAGTCAGCTGTTACTAATAAACTCCGATTTCAATTGATTGAATAATTATTTTATTCAGCCAGTTTTCTTTTGAAAATGGTTACATCAAATAGTTTGAAAACTGTTCCAGATGTCAGTTGTTCTTTCACATTGGGAATGCATGAGCAAATGGAAGATAGGTCATTTGATCAATAAAAATAACGTGCATAAGTATGCCCCTGTATTCTATCTTAATATATCTGACAAGCAATTTCACTCCTAACAAAACTAAACCTGAGAGTTCTTTTCCTAATTTATACAAAAATTCAACTGTGATTCCGTCTGTAGTCAAAGAATACAATCCTATGTCCCTTCCAGCAACAAGTACCTCTGGATGTTTGATGGCAAAAGCTTTAATCTTGTTACGGGTTCATCCTTCCTGATACAATTTAGCTTAATGTCAGAGTTTACTGAAAATCTTCAGTTAAAACTATTAAGAACACACTGGGTTTTGACTGAATGGCTGTTTTGTGAATCACACTGCTTCTTGTAAAAAATGTTGACTCTTGGTTGAAATTGCCGGAAAACCAAAAGTGCTACCTTGGAAGTACTTTCTCCATTCTTCCTATCCCCACTTGCTTCTGTGTCCAGCCTCCTAGGTCAGATTACACCGCCTGTAAAGCATTTAAATGCCTCTTGGAGCGGTGAGATGCAGTGCACTGTGGAGGCAGAGAGGACAAAATGTCAGAGCAAAAACATTTACGAACAATTGCCTTTCTTCCCTCTTCTGGCTCTGAGATCAGTTACTCTGAAATACTGATTTACAGCAAGATCCTGTTACTTGTTAACATATTAGTCATACTTTTGACAGCTTAATAAGAATCAATAGCACATTTTAAAAAGCTGACAAACATTTCAAAATATGATTCCTGACATGTCATTAAAAATAATTCTATTCTAAGGTACAGCACTTCCTTTAAAAAAAAACCCCAAAGCTTAAAACCAAAAAACAATGATTCACCATGCTATTTTAGGGCTTAAAGCAGCAAACTTTTTTCACCGAAGTTTCAGGAGTTCTGAGACAGTAAATAAAGCAGCAATTTGTAATGTCTTTCTGTGGCTTGTAAGGAAGTAGATACAATGAATACCGTAGTTTACGCAGACCAGCCACAAAGAAGCATTCATTTATGAAGACTAATGAGCTCTATCACGTAGATTTGCTCCATAGAAACAAAAAGTTCTGGATTAAATCCTGGCTACCCTGAACTTAGTGGGAATTTAATCACTGACTTCAATAGCTTTGACTGTACCAGTAAACGAAAAATGCTTGGGACTCTTCTCTGCACTGCTGCATTCAGGTTGCCTACTGGGACGAGCTCCATGCCACCTCCTGAGCCCTGCACTGGAGTCATGTGGAAGAGGACTAATCGGCCCAGCCCACAGTCATGCCAAGGCCTCTTCTGGCAATCAGCAGAACAAACTAGCATAGCTATGGCCAGCGAGGCTAGAATTTCACCTTCTCCATCCATTGTCTTTTAACTGAAGTATACTTGTCCCTTGGTGCTCTGTTCATCCCATAATTTCAATAGCTGGAAGATTAGTTCATAAATACAGGCATTGCCTGATTTTTTTCCCATGCAGTTCAAAGAAAACAAGCGCCTTTCTAGCAAAGCTGGATTTGACTGAATTACCCCTCTCTCAAGGAAAAAAAAACCAACTGTGGAGTAATAAAATTTTAAGTGTCCTTAAAACGGTAAATGTTAAACAACTATTTTATTTAATTGCATGCCATATGCCACATTTGGCACATATTAAAATCTGCAGGTTTTTTATGTGTTTCTTACTGCTCAGTAACTAGTACTTAGTTAAATATTTAATCTAAAACTTCTTAAATACAGAATTAGCCTACATGAGTTTACAGTGTCCTGTCATGCAAGAAAGGAAAAGTTAAAAATCTGTAATTCTTTAAAGCTTTAGAGAGTGAAACCCCATGTATAATCAATATACATCACCTCCTCACTGGACCACTGAAACTTAGCTCATATGCTTCATCAAACATTACATAATTTTTACAAATTAAATTGTCCTGCAGTGCAAGCTTAATGTATCCTCTTATCTACCATGTATCTATTTGAAAACAAACATTTAATTTGCATATGTAAATACATGCTCTTTCAGGCAGGGAAGCCTAAAGATATTTTCCCCATAATCTATAATTAAGCATGTAAATGAATTTTGTGTTTTTCAAAAGTCTTTAAAACTCCTATTGACCATCTGTTGCATATCTTCTTCCCTCAAATATGACTCCAAAGAATTGAAAATAAGGCTTTGTCCTGTATTTTAGAGTACTGATGTTTTTTCACAGTGAGAAATCACATAAGATTCTGAAGGCAAAAAGGGCTCTACCATATGTTAAATCACATTAAAATTATTAGAACAAATTTTTGTAGTCTTTTTTTAAAAAGAAAAGGAAGAATTTTAGACCACATAGAGGAAGAATTGCTGGCTTTTGATTCCCTTTCTTAGGTTGCAACGCCATAAATAGATTTTTTGGGGTAGAATGGGAGTAGAAGTGTTCACATAATGTAACCAGCTTAAAAACAAAAAACCCAAAAATAAAGCCACAGTTTTCCAGAATTTAAAGTACTAAGAACTTGGAGCCTCTTCTACTCTACTTTTCCTCCATAGTGACAAGAAATTTTCATAGGTGGGATGCAAAATTATGGCAGTTTTTTCACTTGTATTTTGCTTCAGCCACCTGCATTTTTTTTTTCTTTAAAGTGACTCCATTGGAAGAATGGGAGCGTATGGAAATAAAAGCGAGATTTTTGCTGAAAAATTAATAATCCACAAAGCAAATGTTAGCACTTGGGTGCCTTCCCAAGGTACAAAGGAAAAGATGTCTTTATCAAGATTTTTTTTTTTTTTTTATTTTGTAGAATGGATTGAAATGACAAAGTTTTTATTTTGTTAACAAAAGTCCCTCCCGAAGTCTTCCTCAGCTCTGATCACATATGGCATGCTTTAACTTTTAGTCTCTCTGATCACCAGGAACATTAAATCAAACCATGATCTAGAGTCATCAAAGGGATAATGTACCGTGAAAAGATGAAGTTAATTCAATTTCAATAACTTTATTGGCACTATATGGTGCCCAGGTACAGTAGAAGTTAATCAACAGAATGAATACCAGACATCTGCTGATTGAAAATAATTCAGTATTAATTTAGTGTGGATTTTACACAGAGAGTGCTAACTTGTGCACTAAAACATCAGCTGTTTTTAATGCTGCTTAATATGCAAAATCAGCACATTAGTTTGGCACAGATTTCTAATGGAACAGTCCTGACCTTGTATCATATACTAAAACTGTGATAATGCAGAGAAAATAATTTTCTTCAGAAAGTTTGACATTCTCTGATGTTAACTTTTAAAACTGTGGTGCATTTATCACTGGGAAAAGGGTCACTTGAAACTCGGAATGTGTTCATTTCCTGTTCACATTTTATTCTTGAATAGGACAAAGTGTTCTTAATTTTTCATTTGTGGCTCCAAATTGTTGCAAATAGATACTCATCTGCTGTATAGCTTGCTTATCAAGAAACTTTGTTGAAAGCTGAGGATTCAGAGTGATTGTACTGACCTTGCAGCATAGAATATTTCCTTCTCATCGGAAAGAATAAATGCTAAATGTTTTTAATTGAGACTGTAATGAAACAGATAGTGTTTCCCATTTCAGTTGGTTCCTTCTATAATTTTTAAAACTTTCTTAATGAAACATTCCTCCCAGTGAACCGGTTTGTTAAAATATTTGTGCAACCCAAACGTCTGAAGAGGCATGTTGCAAACATGAGTCAAATGGAAACTGAGGTTTTAAAGTTGTTTGAAGAAGTATTATTTGTGAGTTATCTTCCCTTTTTTGCTCAGGGTTTTCCATCAGCATCAGAATTTCTGGAAGGATCATATCCAGGAAGAATTCAAAGCAAGTTGTTTCATGTAAACTATCTTCTGTTAGCCAATAGTGAATTCTTTTCACTAGCTTTTTGTGGTGCATTAATTAACATTTAGGAAACAGAGTGGAAGAACTCAGAACATCATGTAAATCCAGTATGTACTGGAGTTTTAGCACAATAAAACCTTTGTCAACAAAGGTGGCAATGAGAAGGAATCTGCAGATATGTCTAAAAGTGCTTCTGCAAGACTTTGAGAAAATTCATGTTAACACGTCCTTTTCTTTCTGTAATGGCAGACATGAAAGACAGTGCGTCGATATTTTGTCAATGGTAGGTGGGCTTCTTTATGACTAATTAAGTGTTAGAGCTGCAGTTATTCACATTTAGTGGTATCCTTAGGAAAGACACAGTTTACTTTTTTCTTTCAGCTCTACTGCAATTGCTTTCTTACCCATTAATTCCTGAAGAGGCATGAGCACTGCTGCTTTTATAACTGACTGGGGTAACAGGCTCAAGAGCCAGGCAGGCTAAATCCCATCTCTTAGATGCCTTCTGTGGTGCTGACAAACCTGCAGTCAGGAATGCTACATTAGTGTAAGTATAAAACTGTGGATAAGCCTCAGCTTTTCTACTTAATGACCTGTATTGCTTGTATGCAAATATCCAATGGAAACTGAGCCACGTGTGTGTGATTTTGTGTGGTTTAGTTTTTAAGGCGGTTGTTAACTACCAGGTTAATTTCTCTGTACAAACCTATTCAATTAACCCCATCCATAAATAATACATTAAACCTTATTCTGAGTTTCCTGACAAAGCATGTTGAACCATTCCTTTTAATATTGTTATTATGACCTAATATGAGAAACAAGCATTACTTTTCTCCCAAAGAGGAAGTCAAAGATTAAGACAGCCTCAAGTGGAATCTTTGTGGTAAGGAGTAGAAATTTGAAGGGTTACCTTAAATTACCCCAATGGCAATTAGATTCCAGAAGTTCAGATTCACCAGTCCACTCTCAAAAGATCAAGTCTGCTCAAATAGCAGGCAGTGTAACACCTATAAACAGCACAAAATGCAATGGATTGGGCAGTTAGATTGCTGATTTGCTAGGAGAATTAATCAATATTTTTTTTTGCAAAAAAAAAAAAAAGATATTGTGCTTGGCTTAAAGTCAAAGATTTGGATTTTAATGTTGGGATCAGAAAAAAAGGAAATCAGGCTCATTAATTTCTGTTGAATGGTTCTTCCAGTCTGTTTTCAGAAGCTTTTAGTAGCCAGGATTGATAGACAGCAGAGGAATGATTTGCAAATTATTATTTGTTGTAGCAGACCCACAAACTGTGCTTTGACCTAATGATTGAGATTCCAAAGGCCCATTCTCCTTGGAACCATGAAGCTAAAGAAACACAGACGAAGTCACGAACAAGTGCAACATTTTTTTACCTGTCACGAGGAGAATAAACCTTTTATCATCATTAATAATAAATTACTACAACAGTTACTGTTTTCAGTGCAAGGAACTGCAAGATCAAGGTAATAGAGCATTCTCCAGAGGAATACAATTGGGAGTAAAAGCACAATTCTAGTATAGTGAAACAGAAATTCTTCCGAAAATGGTGGTCATCCATTTTAAACTGAATGATACTCAAGGAAAGAGAAAGACCATAGTTGGGCTTTTTTTGAGGCATTATAATCACAGTCAGCTGAAAGCTCTGAGTAATGAACCAGATGATACTATGTGAGGTTGTCCATCTAAGCTTCCCAGCAGTAAGGAATTTACTACAACAATTTATGGACTTTGGTTCCCATGGAAGGAAATATGTGTATGCCTTTCCTGATGCAACAGAAAGTAAAAGCTGGAAGATAAAGTAATTGTTCCCAGGGCTTTTCACATTAGACTTGATTTCTGCATTAATCATCTCTATCACAAACAGTCCTTGGCTGTAGTCCATGAAGACAAGGGAACGATTTCACAAAGCAGGGAGAGACATTTTTCATTTACTTGTGGATGTCCTCACTCTGAAAGGTAATCTTTCAATAACAGAGAAATTTAACGTGAAAGGAATGCTATTGACAAGTAAGGTTAAACAAACTGAAGGAATGTCGAGTTTCACTTCAGATCCTAAGTAAAGACACTTGTCTTTGTGCCCAATATGTTTGCAGCTTTGAATCCTAGAAATGTTAAGGCTAACTTTCTTTTCTTTCCCTTGCCCTTCCTGGCAATTGCCAAATTGTGTAAACCAATCATGATGCTTATGGTTTCCCATAAAACTTAACAAGTTTTCCACAAAAAAAGAAAATTTCACAAGTAAAAGGCCTGAGAGGTACCAGTCTGTATTAATGCTCAATGTAATTCACAGCCTTCTCACGTACAGCTGGCTGCTGAGATGCTCAAAGTACACACACAGTAAATCCATGTAAACTCATGTCTGAAGTCAAAGACAGCTGATACGAAGTCGGAATTTCTTTTAATGAGGAATGACTATTTAGACAGAATGCACAGGGATTTTTTTCCTACTTCCAGTGGCAACATTTTGTTCTGTGAAGCTGAAACTATGCTGAGTTTGGGTTGTTGACTTAGCCCTGTTTCTCACATCATTCTTAGGTGTAAGTAGAACATTCAGTGATGGTCAGCTGCAGGGCTTAGAAGAGGGTTCCCAGATCTGCCCATCCACTGGGACGCCTGTGGCATAAGGAGTTCTCCTATTGCAGACAGGGAAATGCTGCAAATCCAGGAGGTGAGCTGGCAAGAATTTAGACAAAGTGTCTAACAGAACTCATTTTTCATCGAAAGTTTGCCTGACAGGCCTGCTATCAGAAACTATTTTGATGACTACGTTTTTCAGAATAAACCCCTTTCATTGTAAGTTTCCAATCCACTTCAGTAAGTGACAGTGTCGTCACGTCACCTAGCTTCTGTTTTATCTTTTCTTTTGTGCTGTGGAAACATTAATATCTCTGTACTCCATGGAAAAGTTTGGATCAAGAATGTTTGTGATCAAGAATGTTTTTCAAGTGCTATGTTGTGCTTGAATTGACATATTTTCCTCTGCAAGTTGAGGGTATATAGCTGATGAAGTAAAGTTCCTGGTTGGGTTTTTTGGGGGGGGTGAAGTGTGGGATGTGAAAGCAGAATAATTTTGGGACCTCTGGAGATCATAGCTTCACAGTTAGACAAGGTTGCTCAGGGCTTATCCGGCAAAGTTTTGAAAATCTCCAAGGATGGAGATTTGACAGCCTTTCTTAGGCAACCTGCTGTTTTTCTATTGCTGCAGCTTGTGACTGTTGCCTCCAGTAGTATCACTGTGTGTCTCTAGCTCCATCTTCTCTGTAACCACATGGCAGGTAGTTGAAGGTGATAACAATAGTCCTACCTCTAGTCTTCTCCTCCTCAAATTGAACAACCCCCATTCTGTCAGTTCCTTTTCATACATCATATGCTCCAGCCCCCTCATCATCTTGATGACCTTCCACTGGACTTGCTCCAGTTTGTCAATGTCTGTCTTGTACTAGGGAGCCCAAAGCTGGAGACATTACTCCAAATGTGGTCTCACAAGTGCTGAATGTAGGAGAACAAACATTCCTCTTGACCTGCTAGCAAGAGTATACCCTTGTTAATGCAGCCCAGTAAGTGACTGTCCTTCATGCCTGCAAAAGTATACTGCTGAGTCATGTTCCCCAAGACCCCTAGCTCCTTGTCGTCAAAGCTTTCTCTCCCATCAGTGCCAAATCTTTACGGTTGCATTCTGTTATCCCATCCCAGATGCAGGACTTTGCATGTGTCCTTGACTTGGGAAATAGTGGATGCATAAGTGCATTCTTCTCCACCATGCTTTAAAGCCCATTTTGTAGCCATTGCCTTATTACTCGAGTAATACAGTCCAAATACCATTGCAGTCTCTTGAGTACTTATAGCTGTGACTGGTTTCAGCCACAATGTATGGCCAGGAAAAACACCAAAACCAAGCTCTACAGATGATAATTTAGCTTTCTGATCTGACTGTTGCATGTGTAGGATGAAAAACTTATCTCTTAGATAACTTTTTTTTCAGTGGAGTTTTTATTTTAGCACCCAAAATCTATAAATATTAAATGCACATCCACATTTATTGCAAACATTACTGTGCATGTATTTGGACAGCTATATACTTAGCTATGCTTCAGTGAGATACAAAATCCTTATTTGCCTAAGTAAGCACCGCTAAAATTCCTGCCACATATTCAGGCACTGGATCTTAGTGAAGGCTTCCAAGATATGGTCAGCAGCTTCTGGGCTGAGATCCCTTTGCGGATTCAGCATTCAGAGAAACAGGATGAAGAGAGAGTCTTTGCCAGATAAGAGAAGGAAAAGCGTTTTGTTATTAGGATGCACAGATGGGGAATTGTGCAACTCCATTTGTATAAAACCACACTCTGAATAAGCAGATGGCAGGTGGATCCAACAAATCAGCCTTTGAAAATGTGTCCCTACAAACCTGACTGATGGTGTGCAGCAAACCAAAGGAAAAATAAAAATGATTGTGATGGTTTTTCCTGCCACCTCTTCAGTGCACCATAAGGGGCCAAAAGGCTGCAGCACAGAAATCCTATTACAAATCATTTGCTCTTCTTATTCTTGGTTAGCTTTTACCTTTCCTTGCATTTAAGACAGTAGGTGGGATGATGTACTAGCAGAATTGAAATCAGGGGGCATTTTCAGCGTGGATTTTCACTCCAAGGATAGAATCAACAATTCAGCTCTAACTTAAGCAGTTTAAAACTGACTTGTCTTTTCCAAGATAGCCATCTGGACTCTTCTGTTCTCAGTGGTGAGAACAGAGGTACATAATGTGCAGGTTATTCCAGCAGGTTAAATACCTGTCTTGGAGACCTACCTGCTTGTTTCAGTTTTCCATTTTGGAGACAAATTCTACAGCTACATATAGACTTCTAAAAGTGTTTGATTAACACTTAATATAATTTTGTGGACTTTAAGCTTAAAATATACATGCAAGAATTAGGTACTATGGATATGGAATGTGATTTTTTGCTCTACAATGAAATCATAGTGGTTCAATAGGGAGGCAAGTGTTGGTCTGCATCTACTCTGTTTCACTGCTTAATCTCATTGCTCAGTTTCAGTTTATCACAAAGTTCAGTCAAAGAGATATTAGCAAAGGGTTTGTGCATGTGTGTTAGAATTTTCCTTGGATCTGCTCTTATTTTGAATCTGATGAGGTTGCTTTACAGACTAGTGGAAAGGATTAATATTGGGCACACAAAACTGTTAACAACGGCAAAAAGTTTGACTGTAAGAAGTTGAAATATCATCAGTTTTGCAAGCACAACTTGAACTGGTAAAAAGCCAAATATTTTCTGACCTCCTTCTGTATTTGAAATTGTTCACACAGTTGTTTCATTATACAAAATGCTTTGCTGGGGAGTTGGAAATTTCTTGTGCTACTTCCTTTTTCTTGTGTAAGTCTATACTAACTCTTTTGACGGTGGAGATCCAAGGCAAATGCAAACAAGAATCAGGCAGAGAACTTTCTCCCTAGAACCATCAGAACTTTTAAAAAATTATTCTGCTAGGAATTCTCAACAATATTAATAATAATTTGGTTATTTTTTAAATTTCTTTTTTCATTTTTAAAATGAGGTCAGGAACACAGGCTGCAGAACTCCTATATCAGCCCCACCTCTTGGTCATCAGCTGATTTGGACTTTATAGAGAACCAAAAACCTAAAAATCCTGGAACTTGGCAGGTCATAGGTTTGTACTTTGTTTCAATGGCTACTTTTGATCTCATAGTGCAACTTTGGTGAGTGTTAATGGATCAGAAAAAGAGAAGTTAAAAATTATAAGCATGGTGCTTTGTTCTGTATCACAAACAATAAATGCAAACTTCTTTAGGCACTGGAGAACTCCAGCTGACTTGCTGTAGCTGGAAGGCTCTAGAAAGCTTTAAAATGGTTATGCAATAGCCATGGTGATCTGTGTAGGGCAGAGCAAAATATGTGACCATTTATCACATACATACTCTGCTAGTCACGAAACTTTTGCAGGACTGGATGTATGAACCAACTAGTGAGCAAAGCAGTCCAGTAAACCTGACTGTTTCATTCAGTCTGGGCATAAGAGACAGTGATTTCAAGCCATTGTGTTTCATCTTTTATGTTTCCAGAGCCAAAAACTCATGAGGGAACTAAACTGTGGGAAATCCAAAGCAGATAATAGGTTTGCGTCTTTCAAACACCTTCCCCCCGCCTCCTTCCCAAAGACTGTCTTGGCTTGCGCTACACTGAGCCATCCCGTTGCTGTTCAAGCACCAGTGCATCATATCCCTGGCCTGGCTGACAGGGTGTGATGCTGTCGGATAACAATGCGAAGTGCCTGCCTGATTAGGGGCTGGCCCGGTGCCGAGGGCAGACCCATGCTGTATGCACTAATTCAAGGCGCAGGATTCCCAGATGGGAGCGCAGCGGTGAAGCGGTGCTCCGCGGATGGGATAAGTGCCCTCATTATTCACATTCTGGACAGCATAAGTGCCTCCATTATTCACACGTGGGTCCATTGTATATTGAGGAAAATATGTATCTTTATTGTTTACGCAGTTATAGTGCAGCACTTCATCAAGTTTAATGTTGCTGAATTAAGTATTCAAGCACATGACCGTTTTAACCTTTTTTAAAGCTGCTCCTATCATGCTGGTAGGTGATTGCAGAACTAAAAATAGGGTGACCTATTATATCACCAAGGCAAATGCCATGCCAGTGCAGGATTACATCCTTTAGTGGGGGATGAATCAGATATAATCAGATGGAATTACTCTTGATCATAGGAAAATGAAACTACTACCCCATACATTTGATTTTTTTCTAATGGTGTTCCTAATCTGAAGGCCAAAATGGAAGAAATACAAATGAAACTAAGACCATTTGAATATATGATAAAATACAAAAGCAAGATATAAATATTTGGAAAGGTTGTAAGAGATGAAGGGCATTTATTTTCTTAAATAATACGGTGTCACAGATGGTATACAGCCATCTATTTTACTGTTACAGAGTACTGATGAAAATTTTTATAACAGCCCAAGTATATAATTTTTGCTTGACACATATCGAAAGAAAGTAGTCTGTATTCAGACTCTGAAATACGTCACTGAAGATGTTAAATCATTTTTTTTGTATATAATACAAATTTTGAAAGCTTTTGGGGAGAATGCAGAGGGTAAGTGAAAAGTCTGATTGCAGCCATTCACATCAAGTTTCATGCCAATGGGGGCACCAAGGACCGAGTGGCACTCACAAGCACTGCTTGGTTAGGAATGGCCCTCAAAAGGTTACAAATTAACATTTACCCCAGCAGAAAGAAGTAAGATGAAGAAGAGCAGGGGATCAGCGAAGCAACTGCAGAATAGCACCACAAATCAAAAAGCCGTTCAGAGACAGCTTACCCGACAGGCAATGGGGAGATGTTAATTCAAGTGCAAGAGCTGGCACCTTTAAAAAATTACTACCAAATTGTTGGGGACAGGGAGATATGTCTTCCTTTCATTAAATTTAACCCAAAACTTCTAGGAGCCATTTTGATAGCACTTAAAAATTAATTCAAGTTAAAAAGCTCCTTAAGGAATTACTTAATGATGTAACTGGCATGGCCATATCCTGTTCAGTGCTGTTACCCTGGTCATGGGCAAAAGCTGTGGAAATGACCGGCTGTGTTTTCTGTTTTTACTTTGGAAATGGAGGAGGAAATCTACCTGAAATGACTGATGTATCTGCTAGAATGGTAAAGTGGTAGCAGCTGAAACCGCTTTCCCTCTGCTACGAACAACTTCATTCGGACTGGCCACGTGCAGAGATAGATGTCACTTTTTTCCATTTCTAGCTTCAGTCAGTGGAAAGATGTGCTGCCGGGTAGGATGTGGAACACCTCCAAATTTAGTGCAGGCAGTTTACACTGCTGGAATACACACAGCGTTTGGGGGAAGTGAGGATGCTTAAAGTGCAGAGGATTTATTTTGCAGGGAACAAACAACTGCTTAGAGCAGTTCACTTAAGAAGTAAAGCAGAAAAGTTGAGATCTGAGCCTCTGGTGTTCTGCACAGCCTGTGTCCCCATCTTGTTGTGTGGCCTGTCTTGAGCTGACTTTGCCTCCCTACCCCGCCTGCACGATGGAACAGTACTCGCTGTCCTTCTCTGAAGCCCTGTTAAGTGCTCTGACAGCTTTAGATGGAAAAGAGGCTATGTGAGAACACATTCATACATTATGAATGCCAATTTCTTGCTAACTTAATATTTGTCTGAGATGCCTGTGCATTTTTAAATCCATCAAAGTCCCCTAGACCAGGCACAGATCTATTGGAAAGTCTAACAGACCATGTGAGAGTGTTCCCATTGCTGAATTTCTGTTTAATAAGTCAACTTTTTGTCTTGTTTCTGCACAATATCAGGCACAATACACAAATCAGAACTTAATAACACTGTGTTAGGTGCAATTCTTAATGCAGAATTACCCATAGACTTAAAAAAATAACCTTTCCTGCCCTCCCCGCTTCAGTCTGTGTCAGGGTTGCATCTGGCGCTGTTCCTGCCAAAAAACAAGCCTGGGTAATCTTGCTGCTGGTCCTTCTGCTGATTGGTATTGATTACTCCTCTCACCTGAACATGAAGAGAAGTCTGCATTTCCGTATTGAACTCACAAGGCCAGATGCTGAGAATACAAACATCCTCTGCTACCCCTGCAGTAATAAGCATTCAAAATAAGCTAGAGCACAGACCTGTTTCAACCCATTTAAAGCAATGACCAGATAACTGCCCAAGACACATTTAAAGCAGTGTTCAAACTGGTGACAAATGGAGAATTACAATCTGCAGAGCACAGGCAGTGCCGGTGCTCATCTGCAGAAGTACCGCAGCTCTACTCAGGAATATAAAGCAGAAGCACTCAAAGGCAGCTGGACTGTGCCTAGCAATCTGTCATGTAGTTTGTCCCAATTTACTGATGCAAATTAGTAACTGACCTGACCAAAACATATCTTTTGGGTCACTGTTAGTTTACAGGCAGGATTTTTCTTTCTACCCATCCTTAACTGTGACCTGTGTAGACAGATGCGAAATAAGGTATCCTATCGCCAGCATAAGCAGATTATATTTTTTCCTCAGTGTTTCATTCTCTGAGAGGAAAGGAAACTAAGAATTAAGTGATGAGTGAACTGCCAGCTAACTGAAAATTCTGGTTACATTTCAACAATAAAACAATTATAAAGAAAGCTATAAAATTTAGGTATTGAATTCACCTTATACTTTTACAGTTGGAGGCTTATACATTTCTTCTACTGGGAAATATTAATCATGGCTGATCTTTTCAGCAAAGCTGACAGAGGGTAATAAATGCAAGGGAAGAGAAACACGAAGCCTAGAACTTGAGCTGGCTCAAGTCGCTTGTTTTGTATTGCTTTTAAACAGCCAAGTTGCCTTCATTTACAAGCTTGCCTCTTGCATCTTAATTTCACCTTAAGAACAGACTTGGCCAATGTCTCTGTTGATGCCGTAGGTATTGGCAATTTTTCCGTCTTGCTTTGTCACTCCGAGCAGTTAATTGGAGTCATCTCTTCGTGCACATTTCTAAGCAGAATCTCACAGTGCTCCAAAGTTGACCTTCCTTGTCTTGTCTGCATTTTTAACTATCCTGGCTGGGACCTTACTGATTCTTTTCACAATTATAGCAGCTCTCGCTCCTTTCATCTGCACACACATAGGTTGTTTTCTTTTTATAACATTTCCCTAGCCATTTCGGTTTCCTCAAATCCTTGTGTTCAGTTGTCCCCATGTACAGGCAGTGAGATACAAAATTGTAACTGTCTTGTTTTCACAGCTTTCCCCTTCCTAATTACCTGAATGAATCACATCCTTCATTTTTAATGCTACCTTCAATCTTTATTTCCTCTTTTCTTTTTTTTTTTTCTGCACAAGGCTCACCATATCTTTGCCAATTTTCTTTCTCTGCATAGATTGCTCCTCTAACTTGTGATCTGATACCTTCCAGAGAGAAAGCAAGTGTTTATGGCTGGGCAATGCTGACTATTTTCAAGTGCTTGGAATGACGAGGCCTGGCAGACTGAATCGTGTGTTAACAAAGTTTTGTTACTATTACTCTTCTCTATCCTCCCCACCTTCCC
>NW_009258952.1:6964609-6998644 GCF_000687185.1 Egretta garzetta | reverse complement strand
CCTACTTTCATTACACTTATTTGTCACATCTTTGTTGAAATAATATTGTGTGGTATCAGTAGCAGGGAGTATCTCTGCTGCTTAATAGCAGGTAGCAAAATTATGCTGGAACCTGACTGGGACCTGTGGTTGCAATGCGATAGAAGTAAAGAAGGTTTTAACTAACTTTGAGTGTTTGAATGCTGAGAAAGCTTGAGCTCAGCTCATCAGGGGTGGCTAGCTTCCCCACATGTTGACACATTCCCTTCCAGGTCCAGGCACAGTATTTTCTCCCCTCCTCCGTTTCAGCAGAACATTTCTACCTGTGCACATACACATGTGCATCGTTTGTGGGGCAGTAGCGAGGTTCACTTGGCACATGGATAGAGAAGCAAATGGATGGAGGCAGGGGAGGGAAAGTTTCATCAAAAGGACCATGATTTATAGTTTGAAAGCACATTTAAATAGAAGAGCATTTGCTTATATGATATCTATCCCTTCGAAGCGGTGAGCTAGTATGACTGGGACAGACATCTCTGAGCTGTTTTGATATGGATCTAAAATTTGTCCCTCAATTCTACCTTAGCAAAATTCTTGAGTTTCAAGTAGTTTTGTATCTTGCTATACACTTATTACATTTCACACACATCTGCTCTGCAGACTTGGCATTTTATGTTATTTTCCAGAAAAGTAGAAAAATTTTATCCAGGCTGATATTTATGGTTTGACTGATATCTGATCATTGCAGCAAGCAGAGCAACTAAAATTCAAATATCCTAAAATTCGAGGAAGTTGCCTTGCAATACTGCTGTCCTCTAAATAGCATGTCAGTACAGTCAGGTGTATCTAATGTATCTATAATCAATGGTTGCATCAAAGGAGCCTGATTTTGGCTCATAATATGGATTTTCCATTTTTAAGTTTGGGTAAAATTCTGACTCTTCTTGCCAGAAGCATAGATTTGAACACCTTTACTTATTGTTAAATGAGATCTGTCAAAATAAAGTATCTAGAATGGTATGTTAGTTGGCTTGTGCCAGCCTGTCTTTCCAGCAATCTGTTTTTCCTCTAACAAAGATCAAAATTACACCCATTGGGTTAACGTATATGTGGTTGTAAAATTTGTTTTGAACACCAGGACAATGAAATTGGAGGTGAGCCCATTAATAATTGCTATGTAATAAGTTTGTACCCGCTGGTTCGAGCAGAAATCAGGTTTGTAATGGAATTAGTGATGATGAACAGTGACTGGATATGCTTGTAAGGAAGCAGGATTTGGAGCGCGAGCAGAGAGGTGTCTAGAAAGTGCTTCATCAGAATGGGACTAGAAATGGATATGGGATAAGGAAGTCAGAGGGATACCCCACCTGCACGGTTTTCCAGATGATGAAAGGATTCGGCATGAATTGATTTTGCTCCACTGTTCTCAAGGGCATATCAATGGATGTTGATGGTGGCTCCAGACATGGTGGAGATCCTCTCATTCCATGTGGGCCAGGACATGCATCTCACTACTCTCTGCTTACTGGAGTCCCATTGTCATCTTGTCCCTCAACAAAAGGAGGATGGCTGTAACAGAGACCCTGATGGAAACCTTTGCAAAGGTTTCAGTCAGGGAAATAGAAGCAAAGGAAAAAGCAGGAATCTGTAATAACAACTTTTGAGGATAAAAATGAATGACGCAGTCCCCCGAAGCAAGCATATACTCGATTGGATGATAATCCTCTTGGGCCAGGGACCCTAAGGAAAAGGCAAAGAGAAGAAAGCCTAATGTAAATTGTAGCAATGGTTTAATAACCAGATATCTGGTTAGGCTTTTGATTTTTTTCTATCTGTTGTCCAGGTCAAGTCCTTGGAACACTTCATTTACATGCATGGTTCAGATGGACAGGGGTGTCCAGTTCCATTTTCTGAAGTTAAGAGTTCCTTAAGTGCACTTTAAATCAAGCTGAAAAACTGAACCACTCCATATCACTCATCCCTTTGCAAAACACAGGCTTCAGTTTTTCATCAAGGACAAATGCAGAGCCCTACACCTGACCAACCCCTGCATCACGCTGGGTCTGGGGACTGACTGGGTAGCAGCTCTGTCAAAAAGGACCTGGGATCCTGGTGGGCATGGACCAGTAAGTTAAGCATGAGCCAGGACTGCGTCCAGCAAGTGGTGAAGGTACACTGGGCTATATTAACGAGGAGCCTGAAGGGAAGTGATTATTCTGCTTTATCCAACACTTGCAAGACTGCATCTTGGATACTGGGTCCAGTTTTGGGTCCCCTAGTTGCAGGAAAGATACCAAAAAACTACAGTAGGTTCAGTAGAGGGCTCCCAGGAGGCTGGATCATGTGCCCTGTGATGAGAGGCTGAGGGACCTGGGCTTGTTCAACCTGGAAAGGAGACAGCTTTGGGACCTACAAGGTTGTCATCAAAAAGATAAACTCAGGCCCTTCACAGTGATACAAGGTGGGAAAATGAGAGGCAATGATCATAAATCGAAATGGGAGAGATTCCAGCTGGATATACAGAAATAATTTTTCACTATGAAGATGAAGAGCCATTGAAACATGCTGCCTGGGGAGGCCGTTTTGTTTCTGTCCAGGTAGTCCCAGCTACAACAATCTGGTCTGAGTTTAGTGTTGACCCTTGCTTGAAGCAGGAGGTTAAACTGAAGACCTCTTGAGGTCCCTTCCAACCTGATTGTTCCTATGTTCCTATTGTATGATGAGGAATTCTGATTTTTCACCTCTTCTTTTTGTCTGTTCTCCTGGAGGCCCTTCATTGCAATCCAGAGCTTTGTCCTAAACTATTTAATCTAAAGGCACATCAGAACATTTTGGGATAATCCTGATTTATTATGGGGCTGCTATGAGAAACATACATCTCCACATGTGTCTGCAGCTTCCCAGCGTGTAGGTGAGTTTGAGAAAAACTGTGTGGAAAATGTATAACAGAGACAGCAGCTTGCCTGTTTTTCTTCCTGGTGACAAGGATGAGATTTTTTTTATTAGGAAATATACCCCACATGTTCAATTTTTATTGTGGAATTTTTAAATTAGATGGTTTGGGGCAGGAGTGTACACTGGTGCATTCTTGACAAAACTATTGCGCTTTGTTGATTTGACCTGTAAGACTCTGGTTTGATCCAGCTTCCTCTTATTTTCTTACTGTAGCTTTTTGTTTCATTAGAGGTTATACCTCAAATACCTTTTCTCTCTTAAATTCCAGACTCCCTGAATACTATTTCCCCTTCTTAGCCCAAGTACAAGGAGTGCTTCTGCAGTTACACGGATGGGGCTTCAACATTAATTCGCTTTTTCAGAAACCTTCTTCTTAGGACAAAGTTCATGTTAACAAGCAGTGATTCTAGGACAGAGGCAATACTTTGACGACTGTGGATGGAAACTATTGCTGCACTGAAAAAGTGTTTTCTCCTTTAAAATTTAGGGAGGATTGTGTCATTTCACATACCATGTTGTAACTTTCTTAAGCTAATGGTGACTTTCAATGATCTGAATTATAAGCCCCACTTAAAAAGGAAAAGAAAGAAGAAAGGAAAGGGATAATGAATGCAGAAAAAAAGGTCTCTAATCTCTCATATTTCAAGCCATGTGCTTATTGCAAGACTCCAAAGCTTCCCACTGAGTCTAGCACAATGTCAGGTAACACAGCAACTCTTCTGTCATCTGAACTTACCTAAATTAAGAGGAAGTTTGTGAAAATGATGGATATTGTCTCCTTTCTAATGTTACCCACACCCCCTCTAAGAAATTGCCGTAATCCAGTCTGAGAAGAACATTGGAATCCAATACAAGTTGATTTCATGAAAATGTTAGACCTGATCTAGTGAAAATATTAAATCCTGAAATATTTTTAATTAGGATTTAAAAGCCCCACCTTATTTATTGATTATCTTTGAGACCATAACTCATTAAACTGTTGGAAAAAATGCTCCAGGATTTTAATTTTTAGGAGTGGAGGTACCAGTTTGCATTGGCAGGTAGTTGGGAGGAGAAGTTGGCATCATACAATGTTTTCCCTTTCTAATCGCTAGTAAAACGAAACCATATCACTCTGCATTTCTCTTCTTCAACTTAGCTTACAGCTATATTCATCTTTCTGTTATTTCTTATCTAACAAATAATGTCTTGACTGTAAAACAGCATACTTCAGAGCAGAAAACTACCATTAGAAAGGACTACTTTTTTACTGAATGCGTATATTGTGCCACACTTCTGCTAAACAAAGAAGAGACACTATTTAAGTATAAAAGTCAAAAGAAGATTTTTCTGGTTTCTATGTCTTCCGAGGAAAATGAAGGCATCAGTTCTTTTCCCATTTGACTTGCTAGCAGTATGTATGGGGCAGTATGTATGCAGCAAGCAGCATTCTTATTCACTTCACAGATTGTCAGTCAGAAGAATTCCACTGTGTATTAAAAACGTGAATGTGAATATACAAGGTTGTGCAACTATAAATTGAAGTGATTTGATGTGTCAATAAAATAATAATGGCAAGCACTAAAATCCTTTGGCTGTGAGTCAAGTGTGATGTAAGAGTTTCAAAGAATGACATAGTCCATTTTTCTTGCCTGTTTATTGCATTAACCCCTGAGGCTGCAGTTACCAGATGTTACTGATGTCTGAGGTACTCAGACACTAACAGACAGATGTAAAAATGTCAATGTTTCTGCCTTTCACTCATGAACTTTCTATTCAGGAGTTTGTGCTGCATTAAAAACCATACATGTTTATGATGACCATTAGTGCCATTAAAAGTAAATAAACCAATATACTATCCCTAAGTTTTGCTAAATTTCACATAGTCCAAATGGGCACTTTAAGTAAACAAAGCCCTGTATGCTTTCTTATTTTACCAAAGAAATTATTATTTCAGACAGCTATTGCAAACTTTAGTAATTTGGGGGGGTAGGGGGAGGGGGGGCGCGTGTCATTTGTTTTTTTAATACAGTAATTCCTTAAACCCCCTCAAACAGCCTTACTTTTTGTGCCAGGGCATCCTTTGTGAAATGGTCTGGATTGAGGCACTGAACTTTCAATGTTCCTCAGTCACTGCATCTTCATCTAATTCTTAGAAGCTAAGAAGGTTTAATTCTTCTCGTCTGCCCATGTATTCTTCATTTTTCAAAGATGCAAAGCTTCCCATTAGAGTATTGTCTAACTGACAAGTCCTCCCAGTGCAGAGCTGCTTGAAGAGGGTGAGAGGTTAAGCACCAAGTTAATGTGATGACATGCAAGCAACAAATAACTGGAGTAAGTGTGGGTTGTTAAAAGTCTATTGACCTGCAAGGTGTTTTCAGAGTTGCACTTCTTCTTGATGACAGGTAGCAATGGTTCCAATGAGCTGGAGGCTGGCATGCTGTTAAATTAATAGCTCACACCAGTTAGATTAATTCTGTAGTCAACATGGGCAATAAGAGGTTATTAAAGATAAGTGTGGCTGACAAATAAATCTGCACCAGAAATTGTTTATGTGAATGGTCAGGCCATCTTGCCCGATGCGCTCACCAGCACCTTTCTTCTGTCAACATTGTTACCAACTGCTGTGGCATTGGTTCTCTCTTGTTCCACATGATCCCCTGCTCAGGGACTGTAACAATTAAATTCTTATGCCCATCTCAGAAGTATTTTAAATTAAATGGATCTTAAGACTTAGGGCATTTAATTTGGTATTATTCATGGGTTCTATATGACCTCAATGAAGCTTTAAGGGAATGAACAACTTGACTTCAGACACCTGAATGAAATGTTTTAGTGCCAGTTCACTTACCAGGGCTTGTCCAACAGTCAAATGTCTTACCCTAGCATTAATTTAGAAGGTGTTTAATCAGGAGGTCTAAATGGAATGTGAATTGGTGTACTAAGTTTTCTCACCTAATTTATTTTGCAATATCTATCAAAAATGTAGTTGGGATGCTGCATATGTCTCTCTCTCAGACAAGGCTCAGTAGAAATATTAAAGAGGTGCTGTTAGATGTTACTCCATGTACTGATCATTCCTCCACTGCTTTATTCAGCCCTGGAGTCCCCTGTCTTGTTACAGTTGGTTCAGTCTCGCTTTTGCTTTCTCTAAGCCAGATAAATCCCACTTTTTGAATTCCAAAATAAAACTTTCATTGCAAGTTATCTTTCAAGGACATAAGTATGGCTGCATACAGATGTGTGAGCACCATGAGCAATACAGCCCCTACAGTTTTCCTCCTTTTACTGTCAACTGATATGATTTACTGCTTTCTTGAGGGAGAGACCTTGCTTTTCTCGCTTTCTAGGATTTGCTTGGGATGTATTTTCATGTGTTGCCTATTCACAAAAAGGGAAATGAATGTGCCTCATATTTTTGATAGTCCTGTGTAATCAGAAGATTGCGCAGCTAAGTAACAGCACTTCACTAAGTCATTGTGAAATATTTGGGTAATTGGGTAGCCCTCTTCAACTCTTATCTTCTTCCACCCCATTTCCTTCAAGCTGCCTCTGCTGCCATCTCCTGCTCAGAGCACAACCAGGGACAAACAATTCATCTTGCCAGGTGGCAACAGGCACAGCCTCCATCCACCTGAAAGGCTGGGGGTACAGTGGGTTTAGCACTTAATTGTGCCAGGACCCTCCTGAAGAGTGCACCTGCCTCTTACCTGGAACAGGTAAGCACTCTCCAAGTGCTTCATCATCTTAGAAAGGGCACTCAAGTCGAGGAGCTGGAGAGAAAGTGGAGAGATTGAGAGACAGAAATACTGGGTGTAACTGCTCTCCTGTGTTTTCAAATTGTGGTCTGACTTTCATGAGCCAGAAAACCAGCATGTTTGGCCAAAAATGCCAGATGCAAAGAACAGGCAATAAAGATACATACTCTCTTGTAAGAAAACTCGAGTTATTCTCCAATACTGGGCATTTGTCCACTGTAAAATCTTCTGTCTTTCTGTATCACTTGTGCTACGAAACCAAGCTTATAATTTTTGTGTATAGTCAGAGATCAAGTTGAGGTGAAAGGAAATATATGAAAATTTGGTTTATATAGCTAGAAGCAGATGAAGTTTTAAGCTGGTTTTTTGGGTGTGTGACATCTATTATGGGTGTGGAAAGAAAATACAGTGCAGTTAGTTCGAAGATAAACTGTGCTGTACTCATGAAAAAAGTGTCTTTAAAAGAATATAGTTCTTGGGGACTATTAAACCAATGTTAATTCATTCGTTCATTCGTTCCTTTCTTTCTTTCTTTCTTTCTTTCTTTCTCTCTTTCTCTCTTTTGAAAAAGGCATCTGCAGATTGAAAAATTCCTAGCTTGAAAAATGCTAATGAAAAAATTAACCAATTATCAAACCTGGAAAATGTTCGTTTTTGTAGAAAATCTTTTAAAAACAGAATTTACATTTTTTTGGCAGTTCACTTTTAAAATGGGCTATTTATTCTATAATTGTGCAGCACACAGTTTATTGCATTTTATATGGTTATATTGAAATTACATGAACTGGGGCACCTAAGGGAATGTTTATATTTCAGAAAAAAAAAGTTGGGCTTGATTGAAATGCAGCATGAATCATAAGAGAAGTTTAGAAGCACATGAAGATGAATGTGTCCCTAGTGACTCAACAGAGAACATCTGGTAGGTGAGATGCTGTATAAGTAAATACCTGAAAGGACCTTGGTTTTAACAAATATCAGTAAAGCATGAAAATGTACTCTAAAAAACTGAGAAATGTATATTATTTTATTAATTTAGGAAGGATAGAATATATTGTGTATTTGTCTGATCATGCTGGGAGATTCATGGAGCTGACAGAATAGCTAACTGGGATGAAGTCATTCCAGAAACTCAAGGTCAGCTCTGTAGAGGAATACTGGTGCAATGCAGCTGTATGGCACACATCTGAAGTTTAGCACACAGCAGTCATACTGACAACTGGAATCCTTCTCTGGGAATCTCCTCTCAGGGGATGGTTTTAGGGTGGACATGCAAGTAGTCGAAGCCAAAGAGCTGTTCTGAAAGTGTGGTTGAACCTTCCCTTCTCACCTGGCTACACCTGGTTTCTGGCCTCCACTCTTTGGTCCTGACAACTCTAGTTTCCAGCTGGGAGGTGGAAGCACTCAGGAGCATGCTGAAGGAGGGCACTTGTTCAACTCCCAAGATCCTTCCCAAGCCTTTCTATTTGAAAAAAGGTCAATTATTGAACTAGCAGATTTTAACCTGATTTCAGTTTGCAAGACTCTTCACTGGAAACCAGTTACAGACCGATAACTCAAATTCAAACCCAGATTTCCTTATAAAATATTTTATTTCCTTAGTTGGGGGTTATTTTCTATATCTGTCACTATACAGAAAGAAACATAAGATTCACAAGGCCTGGAAAGAGGGAAAATTTGGATTTTTTATTTGGCACTTGACTGATAGCAAGAACATTTTAGTTCTGATCCCCACTTCAGGGGATTTCTTAATGTTTATTTTGCAATAAACAACCATTGAATAAAATGCACAAACATTTCATGGAACAGAAATAAGAGCCACAGGCAGTGTCTATTCTAAGAAATTAGATGTGCCTGGAACTGTTGGTTGGCACTGAGGCCAAATGGCACAAGAATGGCCCATATTCATACTAGCAAACTCTCTTACCCTCCGACACAAGGTAGCCACATCCAAACTGCCTTGTGGGAATTGTTCCTGGCACACATTAATTCCCAAATCATGTCCAGGATCTGTTTGGAGGAGAACAGATTGGCCGGTGCCAAAACCATCCCAGAGCGTGCTCTGACAGTACAACAGTGTGGACACTCCAGCACCGATGCCCGGGAATGCTCCCTGGTATGGGTTAGCTTACTGGCATAGACAGAACTGAAACCTTCTCCCTCACAGTTTCCCTGGGTTTCACTGGGACAAGAACAGTCCTTTTTTTTTTTCTTTTTTTTCAGCACACAAAGAGAAAATGGCTCCCCCTCCACACACGTGCCATGGCAGTCTCCATCCAAATGTACTCTCTTGAATGAGACCTGTATATCTGAACCCCTTTGAGCTGAGGAAGCCACTCTTCCAATGGAGCAACTGTCTCCTCTTCTGAATGGTTGTATTTTTCTTTTTTTTTTTTATACATCAGTCTTGTCTTGATAATCATACAATGAAAACCCTCTCTCTATTCTAACCTGCACTTCCTTAGCAGCACAAATTGGTTTAATCTGGTGATGCTGTGGTCTCACCTGTGTCTCATTGTGAGTCCCACTGGGAGATCCATGCTGGCCCTTCTTTCATGCCTGAACTGGTCCTCATGTGAGTGACGGAGTTGGTTCTGGGAACTGATCCTGCCAAAGCTTAAAGTCTATGTTTAAGTTTTCAGCCAGATCATTTCCCAGAACTGGCTTGCTGCTAGCGTTCATGTGAAAGAAGAGGTAGGAATAAACACTTGTAGGCAGCTCTTAATTATACAGGCATAAGCTCACACAGAACTTTTGCAGTAGGCAGGCAGGAGGAACAACAACAAATGGGGATTCCATGGGGGAAAGAAACCCAGCTGCTCTGCCCTCCAGGATGAAAATTGCTGAAGCATGCACTGAGGCAAAAGCTGAGGTGCTGAAGAATCTTTATGTCAAAACCTCTCCTGCCTGCATGTTTTAAACACATCATAGGTTATTGATGGATTTCAGTATGATACTTCAGGAAACAGACATATAACTGTTGCCTACCACCAACTTCAGGTGTCTGCCTTTTGTGAATTTGGGCTAAATTCTTTATAAGGAAGCACAGTCCCTTTTTGAAGTTCCTTTTTGAAGCTCCCTTTGAGAAAGTGAGGTTTTCGCAGACAAGCTATTGCAAATTATGTAATATGTCTTATAGTAAGTTATTTAAGCATTGCTTGTCAGTATAAACAAAACGTTCAATATTTTAGTTGATGCGAGATCTTAATTTCTTTTTCTGTCTTTGTAAAAGTACCTGATGTCATGCAGTTGGACTTGAGCCGTGTGTTTGGTCATTAGAAAACAGAGAAAAAGACATGATCTAGTGTGTGGTTTAGTTAGCTGGGCATGTAAGCAGCAGGTTTTTTATGTGAGGAGCTAGAAGAGAAATGAAGCATATAGTATTTGCATATTTAAGGAATTGCAGCCTATATTTGGGGTGTCTTAGGTCTATCAGCCACCTAGTTTATTTGTATAGCATGTTCAGATCTAGTAATCTGAAGAGAAATACTGAATCTTTTTACCTACAGAGTCTGAAAGACTTCTGTTTATTGACCAAAGTAGAAGGAAAAATCCTCCAATTTTTTTTATCCTTATCAAAATAAGCTCTATCCATGTTAATTCACAATGTTAGTGCATAAACATTTTTTAAGCAATAAAGGAGGGAACACACACACAAGTATTCAGCACAAAAATACTGTGGGTACACTTTTCTGTAAACATTAATCCCCTAATCACATGAAACTCTCCTTCATGTGAATCCAAAAGAACTATGTCTAGGCAGATAATACCATTTTCTTTTCCAAGAATAGTTGATTTTTTTTTTAACAAATTCATTCTGGATGTATTAATGGCTGTTCTGTATTTTCTTTGTGTCAAAATTCAGACAAATGCTCTTATTGTCCAGAAAGTTGGCAGAAACCCTGAATATTGGAGAAAAATGCCATGTGACCTATAATTCCAATCAAAACGAATGCTACCACTCAAGCAGGGCCAATCCAAAGCCTATTTTAAGTCAGTGGGAGACTTTCCATCAACTTCAATAGGCTTTGGATGAAGTCCATGCTGCATACTGGCAACAAACACCTCATTCACAAACTACAGACCACTGCTTGTTTGCTGAAATTTTGGAATGAATAATTTTGAATAATGAAGAAAAAATCCTCAAAATTGTAAGCAGCTCATGGGCAATTTGTGCACATGAAGGTGAGGGGAATTCTCTGAAAAGAGTTGCTGTTCATTAGTAAGCTTACTTTGATACAACAAAAGTGCAGCAGTGAACTACTTGATGGTTGTTGTCCAAACTCAGTAAGCATCTGTCACATATGTCAGGTCATATGAAACATTGGGGTTTAAGTTCAAGTTCACTTATTTTCAGTGCTACCTTACATATATTTCAAACGGAGCTTTAGAACAAGCTTGCAAAATAGTTGGTGGCTCCTGCAACTGGCAGCTACTTAGTGCTAGTCTTTTCTAGCACCAGTATTACCAGCACAGCTCACTAAACCACTTCTGGTGTTTCTCAGCTTCCTTCTGTTCCTGTTTGGTTAAACCATTCCCGTCCCTCGATCTTCTAAGCATATAGTTTAGTCATTGCATAATTACAGCAGGCAGACTGAAACCAGTAGAGTATCATGGACTCCTAGCATATATAAGACTGGAAGACACTTCTTATGTCTTCTGACCAAACCTTCAGCTTAGAACAGAGCCAGTTTATTCCAGTTTGCTGGCAGTCATGTCTGGTTCAGTCTTTAATATCTCCAGGGCTGGACATTCCACAGTCTATCTGTGCCTCTTGGGAACCCTGTTCTAATCATGGGGTATTCTCATCATTTAAATTTTCTTTCCCTGATACCAAATTGGGGTTTTCATTGCTGCATCTTGTGCCTATGGCCTTTTGTCCTATCACTGTGTACCTAGAAGGAGACTCTGGTTCTGTTTTTCTACAACTTCCCATTAGGTCATTGAAGACCTTCAAGACCTTAGCCTTCTCTTTTTAAGACTGTATTCTGCAGGTGCCTAACTATCTGGTGGCCTTCCACTGGACTCACTCCAGTCTTCTATCAGGAGCTCAGGACTGGATGCAGTACTCCAAATACAATCCCTCAGGTGCTGAACAGAGGGGAAAAATCATATGCTGGCAATGCTTAAACTGTTTTTGAACCTCATGAGGTTCCTGTCAGGCTGTCAAGGTCCCTCATATCTCTCCACTTAAAATAAGGCATCAAAATGCAGCCAAGTAAAGCAAATGGCATATTTTCTGCTGATGAAGACCATATGGGATCCATTTATTGCTGGTTACATGGTTAGAGTCTGCCAGAAAGTGATACCTGCTTTCTGTCTAGCTTTTTGTTGTTGATTGCCAGGTCACCAGGTCTTCACCAGTAAAAGTATGACAATAATAGGGCAATGAAGTTCTATAATGTCTAAACCAGCTTAGCAGATCCTGATACATCTAGTGATACAATGTGCCAAGAGTAATCAAATCTCCAAATAACGTGCTTGTTACCTGTAAGACCAGCTCAGAAATCTTTGACTGACTCTGGCCACTTAGGGTACTTTTTGTGAATTTCACATTTAAAGATTATCTAGCTTGGTTTTCCAAACTCCAGCCATTATTACAAGTAGAACTCAACAACTCTATTCATATATGCATGCAAGAAATACTGCAGTTTCAGCTTGGTTATGAGTAGGTACGGCTTTTAGGATAGAAAGGAATGTACATATTGAGTAAAACAATAAATTCAAAATGTTCCCTTAAAAGGGGGAAAAAATACATTAAGGATCTTGCAATTTCTCTGTTTATAGAGTTAGTCAGATTCTCAGATGTGATGACCACACCTTCATTTCAGGCTGATTTTGAAAGCTGACTGAACTGCGTGTGATTACTTTTGCTGTCATCTAATTTAGAGAAAACCCGTGAAATCCTTTAAAATTCCTGGACGTTCTGTGAACTGCTTATAATGCAAAGCTTTGTTAGTCAAAATTGAAACTACAATTGGTTGATAACAAAGCCAAAAGGTGACATTTTCTTCTGAATTATTTCTCCACAATATCCAAAGTGCTATGATTTGAAAGGTTTCAGCCTGCCGTAAGTCCAGACTTTTCCCTAAAGCATATATTATATGGCAAGTAAAAAGATGGAGGTTATCCTGTGCAGAAAAGTATAATTTGAGGTACTCTTGAGGTGGAAAATCTGTGTCCACACTGATATCAATGTTGTTTACTCCAGAGCTGTTGAAAAAAAATTATTTTGCTTACTTTAGGTAGACACAACTGTTACCTAGTGATGACTGTAGTTAATTTTGCCCACACTCACAAAAATCATAAAGAAACCAGGGGCTATGATTCACAGAGACAATGAAACTTTGTATTTTGTCTAAACAGCTGTCTCAACTCACTTGCTTTCTACCTAAACTATTTTTTGGACAACTGGCTTTCTTAAAAATTAAGTGCATCTCTTCATTCAAAACCAGAGAAGATTAAATTATGTAATTTGGGAAGATAGACTTCTTTCTTCCTTTACTTTGAATGTTATATTTGACTTCTAAAGATATGCCTTGGCTAGTAATTTTACCTCCTTTTCTGTGGAATGCCACTGTCACAACTTAGGAGGTTTCTGCTTTATTTCAGTGTTTCCTCACTGTCCTGACTATTAAGTCCCATTTGTCTGTTACTGGTTTTCTTAAAAGCTCTTCACTTGTGTCAATACTTCATTTAACCAGGCTCTGAAGACACGTTTGTGTAGAAATATCACTGTTATTTTCAGCTGGAACTGTGTTATGAATTTTTATGAGAGGTCCATACATATTTTGGCCAATTGCATGCATCTGATCAGAAACTTAGTAGATTGTCTATGTTTTAAGTGTTTTAAAGAGAAACATTGTTCTATCTTTAGGCCTGTGCATACTATAATTAGTATTTCTCCGTATGCAGAGTTATTTGTCCAAAATCTGGTTATGTATCCCATAATTCTACCAAGTTCTCATAATCTCTTCGGTACTACAGTCAAGTAGTGCACAAGAATTGCTGTTGTGGACAGTTATATTACCTGATTTTATAACAGACCTCAAACATATATTTCAAATTTTCCTGGGGATGGGCTAGGAAATCATAAATAAACAGAGGTGAGCACACTTAAACCCGTCAGTGAAGGATGTCTCATTTGCTGTTTCATTTGTGTACTATTCATTGCCCTCTGCTGGATGTGGCTTGGCATTTATTCGGGCAAGATCTGAACAAAATGTGCTGGTGTGTCAAACATAAGAATAGCAACACCAAAAGAAACACAACAGTGAGGTGATTCAGAGTTTGTGATCAGGTGCCTAGGCAGCATGCATCTTCTCAAGGCAAAATGAGTTACCTCTGAAGAAGATCAAATCCTGGAGAGGATTGCATGAAGTGCCTCTATGAACATAAGAACACAAAGAACATAAGAAGTTAACTTTCCGTGTCATTAAATCTTGCACATAATATGATTCCATCCAGTCACTGTCTAGGGCAAGGCCCCACTCTTGGTAGGGTGGCATCTAGTTAAGTCTTCAAAATACAGTTGGTAGAGAAGGAAAAATCAGTCTTCCACACACAATTTGTCTAATAAGCCAAGTGGTGAGAGCATTCAAAAGGGAAACCTGAAAGTGACACTTGGCTGAATACCTGGAAGTTGGGGAATGTGGATGAGCCTGCACCACAAACGAAGCTACCTCTTTGGACTACAAGGGGAGCTCAGCTGGGAAAGAGACACATTCTTGTTCCACATGGGAAAAAAACCCCAACAAACCCCACACTGCTTTTGAGGAAACCTGAATTCAGAGACTTAAACCAGGAGAACTTTCAGGACAAAAGCAAAGTGTTTACTGACTTTTTTTTCTTTTTGGAGTTACTGACTTTTTTTTCTTTTTGGAGTTACTTTTTTCAGACAATTTTTGCAAAACTGGAGCTGGCATCCCACCTCAGTGACCACCTAACTTCTGAGGCTAGCACTTTGCCATTGCATGCATCTGGAAGGTACGACTTATATAATGGAAAGATTACTGTTTTTCTCTTCTGTTTTGTGTATTTTTTTTTATCTTCAAGTGTTAAGAATGTGACTCTAACTCCTCCACTGAACGATACTTGTGGTTTAGCTCTCTATTTTGGTGTCTGTCATCATATAGTTGGGGATTATGAGACAATAAAATAGCATTTGATCCTAGATCTTCAAAACAGAACATCTTCATGCCAAATCTCTCCTCAGTCTTCATCCCGTCATTCAGAGAGTTTTGCTGCTCCATTGCCAACTTGTCTTTTAACGTAATGAGATGTGATTGAAGTGAGTTATTATTCCCTTCCTCTTCTTTTCTACCACACTGTCAAATACTACCAACGAAGGAGCAAAGTCATGAGATGCTGACTACCTAAGTTAAATTCAGAGCTTTGTGCAATAATAAGGCTATTACATGTAATATTAGATCACTTCCTGTTACACTAGGCAGCAGCCTTTTCCAGAAAAGAAAACATTTATATTTCCAGCATGAAGAAGTGCTCACAACATTTTCATTTAGTCTCATGGTATTGCAAGTACAGCACTAGACTGACAGATGAGCCTACGAAATAGCACCTGGCCACCTACCTTAACTCATAAACCAGCAAACTGCAAGCATTAAAAACGCCATCGCCTTGCTCTCCTGGCTTGAGCTGTGAAAACTGTAATTATGTGGGAGCCAGACCAGTCAGGTTGGATGATGTAATTTTGTAGAAAAGGAGACTGTAGTAGGGTAGTTCTGCCAGTTCTCTTTACAGCCATTCTAGTGCAGGATTTGCATGCAAAACAAGTGCTCCATAATTAATAGAGCAGTATAGCTTGGGATATCTGGGACCATAAGGGACTGTGGTGCATAAGGTGTGTACACATGCCAAAGCTGTATTTCAGTGTGCTTAAAGAAGAAACAACAAAAGTCTTACAACATATGAGGCCAGCTGAACAGGGGATTGCAGTCATTTGTTTATGTTATAGTTATGCCTCTTCTAGAATAAAGGTCTGCTTTTACCGAGGCACAGGAGCTGCTTCAGTGAAAGCAACAGGAATGAACTCACGTTGTTCGGTACAGCTGTGCTGCTGTTTTATCTCCTTGGCGCTTTTCTGTATTGTGACATCTGCTGTTTAGATATCTCCTCCACAGTACATAGTGCAGCCTCCTACAGCAATGCCTTCTGAGAGATTTTTGCTGAGGTGATTCTGAGGTAATTTAGGCATCTTTTGGAGAGTTATGGGAAATTCTGAGATAAATTAGTATCCATAGTTTCTGGAAAACTTGTTTAATTTCCTCAAGAACTTGTACAATTTTTCTTCCTGGAAAAGAATTCTGATTCTTTTTTCCAAAGTGAATGCCAGATTGGAGTCATTACTCTCACTTCTTCCACTGCTACATGGTCTTTCCTAGAACTGTTGAAAAGCACTGTTAAAGATTTGAGGAGATATACAGTAAGAAAAATCACTGGCAAAATTCATCATGACCAACTCCTCTCTTGTGCAAATAGGATCTGTGCAAAGGTAGTGTTAACTGAAAGAATATTTGTTTTGTTGGACTATTAATGCATTTTGGTTTGCCTGAGACAAGGGAACCATAGAGTTGTAAGACCTCCGATAACATTTTTTTTAATTATATGCAATGCAGAACCCTGGTAGGTTGCATCAGTCTCTCATTCTTGTTCCCAGGTATGTTCTCTTAATACAGAAGGACTTCACAACTCATGTGGGCTACAAACAGCTTTTTAACTCGGAGCTCCTGGCAGTATGTGAAATGAGCGAGATCTGTCCATGGTCCTCACAGTTAGCTCTTTCCAAGGGTGGTTTAACTTGTGAAACAACCAGCGTGCTCCTACGAAGCAGTCTCTGGTTTTAGCTTTGAACTCAAATACTCTCCATCAGATGATAAGAGGTAACACCAACACTTACATTTCAGTGAGATGTACAAAGAGGATTGCTGCAATGTTTTCATATCAATGAAGAGATGAACATAATGCAGTACAACATCCATTGGAAACGAGTGCAGTAGTGATGAGATGGTGTATGTCTGACTTTATCAGGATGGTCCTACTAACATGGCTAAGCCCATGAAAGGTAATTGAAGAGCTTCCATTCTCATCATTGCTCTATGTTGGACTAAGAACTGTTATTGAAAGAAGGAAAGGAATTCTTATTTTTGGGATAGATGCCAGAATGTAAAAGACATATGCAAAACATAGCTACTGTGTGATTGCAGGAACAGAAATCCTTGTTCAGACATGATTCTAAGCAAGTGAAAATATGTGACTTGGATAATGTCTACTGTTAATACAACAATGAAAATTAGGTTTGCTTTAAAGTTATAAACGTAATTAAATTTTGATTGAATCGCATGGTCTGTGGTGGCTGTTAGAGGTTGACCAAATTTTTCATGGACATGATTTTTATTAATTTACTTGGAGCTAGAAATTAATAGATAGCTAGACAAAAAGGGTAAAGTTACCCACTATTGGAAGATATACCAGGCTTACTACAGAATACGGAATAGAGACCCAGAAACATGGGTTGACCTGAATATATTTGAGCTCCTATACATCCTGAAGTATTCCAAATGTTTTTGCAATTGCTCACTTTGATAAACTTTTTGGCAATACTTAGTTGGTGAAAATTCAGTGACACTTTGCTTATGGTGACTCCTAATAAACCCAAACTCAGCTATGGTATAATCTACATGAAAATATGGATGAAAATGTTTTGCTTGAAATACTTTTCTTTATATGAAATTAAGTCATATTTCATTGTTCTACTGACTATGACTAAAAAAGAAAAATTACTCCACTTAGTGTGTATTAATTAATTCAGGAAAAATGCAGGGAGAATGCAGGCTCACTTATAAAATTATTCAGATGGTACTGACTTCAAGAAGCTAATACAATATGATAAATCAAGCCTACACTTCCTATTTCCTTTACTGAAACATCTCTGTGGAGAAACCAAGTTTCTTTCTCCCATAAGAGCTTTCCCTGAAAGGTTCTTCTTGTTTTCTGTGAGGCTTCCAGTTGCCTGAATTAGTTGTAGAGTACTCACTGTGAATTTGAATTCTTCATGGAATCATAGAATGTTGTGGGTTGGAAGGGACCTTTGAAGATCATCTAGTCCAACTTCTTGGCCATGGGTAGGGGCACCTTTCACTCTGGTAAGTTGTTCAAATCCCCCTCCAGCCTGACCTTGAACACTTCCAATAATGGGGCATCCAAACTTCTCTGGGAAACATATTCCAGTGCCTCACCACTCTCATCATAAAATGTTTCTTCCTTATGTCCAAGCTAAGCCTACCCTCTTTCAGTTTAAAACCATTGCCCCCTGTCCTGTCGTTACAAGTGTTCGTAAAAAGTCTCCCTCCATCTTTCTTCTAAGCCTCCTTCATAGATTGAAAGGCCGCAGGAAGGTCTGCCTAGAGTCTTCTCTTCTCCAAGCATGTTACAGTTAAAGTTATTTTTCTCAATTTTATTCATGAGATATATCAGAAAGCTAATGATTGCTCCAGCCACTTAGATTGCTTTTCTTTGGAGTGAGTTTGTGTTATCTTACGTTGGAGAATAAGAAAAAAAACCCTACATTTGTTTCACTGACAATCAAAACCAAAGACTTGTTGAAAAAGAGCGTATCTGAATGCCAAGAGATACTATATATGAGGAAATTATGTCTTCTAATCAGTTACAAATTATGTATCCATCCAAACTCAACTCATTTTACTTTTCCCTCTAAAAGAGGTGAATGACACAGTGGTGGTAGACCAGTGTAGGTGCTGAGTAGAAGTTTTTGATGGTGCTATTCCAGTCTCCATATTTTTGGTTTAGTGTTAACCTCCCCCTCCTTAGAGGTGGGGTTTTAATGCTCATTATTCATGATAATGAAGAGCAGTATGTTTAACACCTAACTCAGTTGGTATCATGAATCTTCTTTTGTTTTTTTTTTTGTTTTAAAAGTTTAAAAGATTAAATATTTTTATATTCTACACATTGTTTTTACACTATTAAACATGTATCCTAGCTTTGGACTCTGACTGGGGCTATTTAACTGAAAAATGAGGAGACCCACTAAAATCAAATAAAATAATTAATGGTTAAAAAAATCTTCTATGTACATTCTGAAAATAAAATAGACCATCAGTTTAGCAGGATTAAAGAAATATAGAGAACTGCTCTTTGTATAGTTAAATGTATTACCCGTAGTTAAGACATGAGATTTTTAAAATGCTAACCATTTTGAAAGAGATATGAAGCCTTATGTTTCAGGGTGTAACTCAGCCTCTAGTTAACAGCATTTAGGGAAAAAAATCTTATAAGCAAGTTACTTCATAACTATCACAGAAATTAAATAGATCTGCATGTATACATACACTAATCTCCTCAGGCCTGTTCACGCAATCTACCATCAATGGTAAGTTCTGTCCTCAATTTTTCTTCAGGAAATCCTCGTATTAGAAGGACTATCATCATAATATAGTTCTTATGTATTTGAAAAAGGATATTTAAAAATCTTCATGCTAGTGGAAAGATACATCAGGTTTGGACTTCGTCTGATATAGCTGCATATGTCTTTATTTGGTTTTATCTCCAATGATATCAATGTGGATGTTTCCTGAAATGAACAAATCTATAGTGTGCTTCTATTTGTACTTAGGATGCATGAAGAATATATAGGAAGTATAAGTACACATAGGACGTACAAGGATGTGTATTGTAGAGTAGTGCAGTGCTGCCATAATTCTTTCCCCTGTCTAATCCCTTGTTGCTCTCTGTCCCTTTTCCAACAAATCTTTCTAAAGTCGAAGTGAATTTCCTGTGTACCATTGCCAATAACCTGAATTGTTCTGTCCCCTGGACTCCTGTCTGTGCTTCTCCACAAAGTTATAAGTGTCACAACGTTGCTTATAATTTATTGTTTTGCATTCAATGGTCCACTTTGAGCCACCTTACATTTTGACTGGGCATGCTTGGATGATGACTAGCGTAACCAAACAAAACCCAATTAACTAGACATTCTTTCAGACTCCCCAAAAGATAGGTAAGAAAAGAATCAGAGACAAGAAACTATGAAGAAGGGAAGAAGCAAGCCCTGCTTAGGAGCATCATTCTTTTTAGGTGTTTGGTGCCACTCCACCCAAATTTCAGTGCTGACAATTCATCTCATGACTGTTTATGTTCTTCTCAAGTGTTTTTTGAATAACTGCCGCTGAAGTACGTCATTTACTAACTCTACTCCTTTGCCCTTTATGGTGCAGCTGCTTGCTGAGTTTACTCCTGCACCAATAAGCGAGAACAATGCTGCGGTTTGATTCATTTGGTGCAAAAGGGAAGAAATTATATTGAGAATCTTGTTGAATTGAATTTGAACAAAAAACTATTTATTGACATTCCTAAGTGATCTGAAGGATTAATTAGTGGGAAAAAGGTGCATAGAAATTATAAATAAGAGAAAGGCTTCATTTCAGCTTATAGGCTATAACACTTTTATTTCCACTTCTAAAAGAAGCTTCTGTAAGGAATTAACCTTTGTATTGACATTTTTCAGTCCACAAATAGGTTTTAGGTTACACTTAAATGAGGCTTGCATTGCTGACTCTGGAAGTTAACTAGTGAATGAGCAATTCAGCAGAAATTCATAAACATGAATGTTACAAGTTCCAGGTATCATATTCTTGTTAGAAAAACCTCAGTACTTACAATTTCTCCAGAACATTTTTTCCATAATTGACCTTTAAAATCATGACAGGGGAACAAAGCATTGGCTGACATTTAAGGTGAAATAGGAGGATTTCCTCATATTTTATTACTACGTTTGTTTTTCTTTTATTGCAGACTATGGAAGGAATAATTTGTGTCTGTTTTTAATCAAGCAGTATCGGCATGGAAAATTACTAAGGATGCCACTTCACTGGAAGTGGAAACTGTTTGTTTCCTTTTGAAAAAAAAAAACCATAATAATTTATAATTTTCAGACAGGCACTCAGAAAATGATATGATAGAAGTGATCTACACTTTTTTCACAGCCTCAGAATTGCTCCATCCATGTGTGCGCTTATTTGAGGATAAAAGGAGAATCTGTGGCTCAGTTTTGTGCCTTCCAGTTGTATTTGCTCATTTTCTTTTGGGAAATGGTCTGTTCTAAAGTTATGTAAGGATTCCCAGATTCAGCACTCTTGTCCAAAGACAGTGTAAGAAAAAGCTGGAAGTAAAAATTGTTGTGACAAGTTAGGCAGACAGTATGAACATTTAGTTCTAGGTCTCAGATCACAGGTAAAACTACTCCTTTGTGTAGCAGGCTTAATTATACATGCTATCAAGAGCTCATTTATGGGACTCTCAGTCATAAGACCAACTCAGGAGTTATTTCCTATTAATCCAGTTCTCAACTTCTGGGCTGTCAGCGCACATAGGCAGGAAACAAATCACCTAAACAGTCCGCGTGGAGTGAATTGAAGAATAAAAGCATGTAACAATAAAAATGGTAGTCTAAACATCTCAGCAAAAGAGCAAGATTTAAGAGTACAGTTAGCTGATGGTTGCTTAGACAAAAAGCAGTAAATTAGAGACTATAAATAACAGCACAGTTACAGGCTTTGTAATAACGTCCTGTAACACAATTTCGGAGGCAGTGGTTTAGTATTATTACCTCTAATGACCAGACTCTCTATAAAGAACAAAAACTGAAAAGCACACTATACCTATAAATTTAATGAACCACATTTAGTCTACAAACACACACACACAAATGTAAATGGCCATTTTATGTATAGTAAAACAAGGAGACCAGAGAAGTCCTGAGACAGAAGAGTGAATTCAAAGCTGAAGCCTGCATACTCAAGTTTTTTACAGCTCCCCTCTGTGCTTATCTCACAGATAACGCACGTTGCCACCTGAACCAGGAGCTAACTCTAATTCACACACAGAAGCTCATTTCTTTCCTTCTGGAGGTTACCAATTAGATTTCACTCCTGAAGTTGGACCTGCACGTGTGCCTGCATGTGTGTGTGGTGAGGTTTCCTCTTTTCCTGGTCCTCAGAGGATTTTAAGTTTTGCAGGTCCTCATTGCAGATTCTTTACCCTTTATCTCAAGCTGTGCCAGCTAATATTATTCTCTCCGGAAGTTTCTGCTCTGTGGTGCCCAGAAATTACTACAGCTTTGACAACAGCTTTGACACCACTTCCAAAGTCAAGATTTTATCTTCTCAAAGAATTTATTATCTCCCTGGATCTGTGGCCAGGAAAACAGGTCATATTCAGTGTGGCCCAGGATGCCACTGGCTTTCTTGACAACAAGGGCACACTGCTGTCAGTGGGTCTGTGCCTGGGAGAAGGAAAGAGGCTGCAGCATACCCCAGGGAACTAGCAGGTGTTGCTTGCCACTGAGAGAGGGCTCTGAAAGGGCTGTGGAAAATGATGGGGAAAAAAAAGAACTGCTCCCGTGGAGAAAAGCTTAGTCTCCAGGAAAAGCTTACAGGAAGTTACAACTCAGAGCAAACATGGGGCAGTTTCCTCGGAGAACGTACAGACCCAGGAGCACCCTGCGAGGTCTCACCTGACAGTCTGATGCCCTTACCAAGACTGACTTTCTGGGCAAGACTGCTCCCTTAGTATGTTTTAGTCAATGTTTCGAGATACAGCTACCATCTTCTAGGTGCAATTAGTCATGGTAATGCCTTGCATTTCTGTTGCCTCGCTGAAACGAGCTGATGATCTCACTTAGTGACCATAGCTAATACAGCAGGACAGCTGCCCAAGTTGGGTTTGTTTAGCTTTAAAATGGAATCCTATGAAACAAAGAAATAGTTGATGTAAAATATAGCTTTGTGCTTTGCCCTCTGTATTTAAGACAGTACATAAACAGATGGTTTAAATATGGATAATGCAGTAATTCTGGGTGTATTTACCAGTGTGCTTAATTGTGGGGGTGCATGTTTATATTGTGTGCATGTGATCCCCAGAATGGCAAAGTTGTCTTCTCTTTATACAAATCATGGGATCTCTGACAACTTGTCAGAGATATCCTCTTGTCTAGAACCACTCCTTCCTCTGTGCACACAAGTTCCAAGATGTGGTGCAATTCAATGGTATAAACACTTTTGTTTGTTTTATAGAACCAGTGACAGCACAGGATCTGAATTGTTTTCCTTTTGAAATGAAAACAACCCAACTTTCTTTCAGCTCTGTTACAGTAAATTGTTCCTTAAGTGCCAAGAAGATTACAATAGATGCCTGAACATTTATGAGAAGATGCTACGTTCTACGTACGTACGTTCCTGAGTGGGAGCAAATTAACATAAACACCAGCAGTTTATCACTGCATTATTCTACTGTAGAAGAATTTTTAAATTTTTTTTTTACAGACAAACAGCGTGGGGAGAATGAAAGCCAGATGGCAACATTTCAGTTTAGTCAAGAGAAGATTTCCCATAACCATTTATTTAGATATTTCATTTGATGCAAGGAAATTATTAATTGCTCTCTAAGTAATGAGTTTCAACATTAATCGCTTCTTAAAATCTGTCTTTGATTTTCCAAGAAATTATGTTAATGCTTTGGGTTAACAAAACAATAAAATATTTTTTTCTTATTTTCCATTATATAAAATCATGATTTAAGCATTACTGATCTCTTTATTTTTAACTTGATTTTAAAACTGTGAAAACTTGTACAAAGAAATAACGAATTTTACAGAATTTTACAGAGTGGTGACATAGTTGGTTGCAGGTCAATCAGTTCGATAAGACCGTTGTTCCATTAACTTTGAAGGCAGCTTGAAATGGTGCCTGCCTAGTACTTGCTCCTGAATGACAGGAACCCAGCAGGTGAAGTGCTCCAGGACCAGAATATCTCTTCTGTTCCTTTACCAGACTGAAGGTAGTTTTTCTGCTTCCCTACCCTCAGCAACCTTCACCGTTCTCTGAGAAGTGGCTGCGTAAAGTGGGAGCAGAGAGGAGAGACGGGGGAGAAGGGCAGGTTTTGCCTGCTCTCGCACCTTCCTTTCTCCTGTGACTGTATGACACCTTGGCACATGTAGCAGCCCTTTCCCAGACAATGATTCAAATATATTTTCATTTAAACATACAGATAGTTAGAATCATCATAGAAACATAGAATCGTCTAGGTTGGAAAAGACCTTTAAGATCATCAAGTCCAACCCTTAACCTACCCCTGCCATCCCACCACTCAACCATGCCCCTAAGCACCTCATCTATCCTTCTTTTAAATACCTCCAAGGATGGGGATTTGACCACCTCTCTGGGCAGCCCATTCCAGAGCCTGACAACCCTTTCTGTGAAGAAATTTTTCCTAATGTCTAACCTAAACCTGCCCTGGTGCAACTTCAGACCATTGGGAGATTGCATCATCGAGGCCGGGGGCAACCTCAGGTTCTTGGAAGCAGCAAGAATTTTATGTCTTGGAGCAAGACTAGATAGTTTTCTAAGTAAGTGAGTCTCTGTTTTCCTGGAGACCCAAGTCTCAACAAGAACAAACCTATAAACATTTTAAGCAACAGCGAGAAATCTGTAGATTTAGATGTGAGTGTAATTTCATCATAATTTGTCACCAGGGTTTAAGCAAGGATGGGGAGCTCTAAAAGGTCAACTTGCAAAAATATCGCGGCAAGGAAACAGGCCACCTTGTTGGCTTAACGCCCTCCCCACTGCCCCCAGTAAATTCTTGCAGACTGTGAGACCCTAACAACATAACTTATCCCTGCTGGACAGCACATTTGGAAGCTGAGTGGAGAGGACTAATTATTGGTCATTTGATTTCAAAGTATTTGTACTATACAGGACAAAAAAAAAACAAACCTGCCATTATTTTGTTGCTTTTTTTGGTGGGATATCTGTCTGTGTGTGAAGTACCCCTTGTGCATTTCCACTTAAGTGCAGCGTTTCAGCAACATTCTCCACCTTAAAATTCATCCTAGTGTTTGTGTTTTTTTAAAAATGAAACCACTCTGTGACAATGTGGGTGGTTGGCTATGTCATAATCCTGTCATGCACTTGGGTGCCCAGACTGCAAAGAATCTCTTCATTTTCAAGGAAGCAGGAGAATTTCTTTACCTGAATGGAAAGCAGGCTGCCTCCTTGGCTCTGGAAGATGCCACCCAAGTAGGCTGAGAGGAAAAGGCCAGTAAGCCTTACTTTTTAAATCAAAATTGCCTCTTGACGAACCATTTGATTTTGACGTGTATCATATTGTTGTGGTATTTCTGTTCCAGAATATGGAGTACTGTGCTGTTATTAAAAACATGTTAGCAGAACCCAGCAGTCGATGGTACAGGGGAAGCAGTAAGTAGAGCAGTCTATTGAACAACACTCCAAAAGCCAAAATGTGCTATGGAAAGTAGGCGCATTTGAGTATGTGATCCTAGGGAGTCTGCTGGGCTGCTAGACAGTTTGGGGAGCAAGGAAAGATGGGTAAGTTGATGGGATGCAGGCTTTGACTGCTACTAAGTGAGTTGATCCAGATGAGCGAAAATCCATTTTGCTAAGATTTAACATATGTGACAACAGTATGGCAAACTTGCTGGAAAAAAGCCTGCAAGGATGTCTTATAGTATCAGCCTACAAGCTTGCTTTTGTTCAAAGCCAAGAAAAAAGTAGCCTGTATATTCCAGCAAGTCCCAGTATCAGCCTACAAGCTTGCTTTTGTTCAAAGCCTGCATATTCCAGCAGGACTGTATCTTGTCTGGGACTTGGCTGTGAGAAATCCAAGCTATTGAAGCCGAAAAACTATCTTTTAACATTTTTCCTGCAATAGTAGAGGACGGCTAAAAGCCGTGTGATGGCTGTGTAGGTGGATAGATCTCTGCCAGGTGGATAAGGTGGTTGGTAGTTCTCTATGGTTTTGAAGGAAACATTGTTAAGTGTCAATTATTCTAAATAATCTTTTACAACTCCGTTAGTTCTGAGGAGCAACAGTAGCTCTCAAAGCGATAGGCCAGGTAGTTTTTATAGGTTCTTCTCTTTCAGTGGTCAGTTCAAGTTCCCCTAAGTCAGATAAAGCGAGTGGCTTTCCTAGTTCCCAAGCTGTTAAGTGTCTCAGAGATTTACTGTTTGTATTTTATTTACAAAGAAAGATGAGAGCTGTTTGAACTGACTGGTACTTCAGTGAGAAATGAATCCAGTGAATTAACTGACATGGTTACACAGATTTATCCAAATTGAAGGAGTTTTAACAATACACTTCAATTCTGTAGCGTGACAGTGAGTTATGCATTCATTGTATCTGGGCAGTTTCCTGCAGCTTCGGCACTGTGCTTTTTGGTGTCTGTTTTGCATTGCTATTTTTCTTGACTGAAGACAGGCAGACCGTGCAATAAAATATCTGTCATGGCTGATTCTTTTCTATCCCGTGCTTTATTATGCCCCCCAAATACTTTTATAAAAATTGGTGCTGATTTGACAGAGCAGTGACTTTACTACAGGTGGGGAGTGGTTGGACACCTATAGTTTGTCTGTCTCTATAAAACAGGATTATGTCACTTAATTTTAGTAGTTCTACAGTAGATATTCCTAATTAAAAAACTATTATTTCTTTAAACTTCTAAACAACAGTCAGGTAATCTTTTTGTATTTTGATGTTTGTTTGCAGCTGAAGTGGTGTCCCATGTGTCATTTTACCATGCATCTGGAAGTCTCAAATACTCTCAAAGACAGACAACTTGGAGTGTGATGGAATGTCATTAAAAAGTGAGTTTTCATTCCACTGCTGAGGTAAACCTATTCACTTCTGAATACTCCTCGTGGACATGGAGCAGCATGGAATGATACAGGCAAACATAAAGCAACAGCAAAACACAACCTTCATGATAAATGTAGAATTGCAAACCACTGGATCATAGTGCCAAATTGTGGTTTATGTTGCATTGTGACAGAACACTGTGAGGCAGGATAATATTGCCAAGCATTAGCAACCGTCAATTCCTATGTGAGGAATTAAAAGTTACACTGAGAAATTGTTCGCATCTGTTCAACATTCTCTATATTAATATGGCATTTTGTCTTTCAGATATACTATGGCAGTATTTTCACTTAAAAATTCAGCTAATTTTTCAACATATGACTTGTGTGTTGTCATCTGTGTTATTACACACAGAGAGCTAAAACCAGATTTAAAAATGGTCATTCGCTTTGACAACCTTTTTTTTTGACTGCTAATGACATAATTTAACTGCCAAGAAATCAGTGGATACTAGATATTTTTTAAGCAGTGGGCACAAGTGTTAGAACCAGAGATGATTCTTTACTTACGTGATCATGAAAGGCAGAAGCAACAGCCTTACAATTTCTATAGTCAATCACAACTTGGCCACTCAATTTGAAATGAATACACGTCTAATCAGTTCAGAAAATAAAGTATTAGAATACTTAATTAGCAACTGAAATAGCTAGAATTAAAGTAATTGTAAAGTGGGAAGAATAATTCCTGAGAAAAGTAACTTTGGAGTAGGTCAGATGCTACAATGAGAGCAGCAAGTTATACGGCGCATTGGTACAGGAAATTTTAGTGGACTCTGGGAGATAAAGTTTGTAAAGGTCCCTTTCTATTTAGGAATGCCTAATGAGTAAAGGGGAAGGTGAAGAAGACAGACAAGGAGACATGCCTCAAAAGCTGCAAAGGATCAAGGGAGACAGGGAGAAAGAAGGACAGCAGATAAATGATCTTTGACAGCCATGTAAAAAAATGCATTAGGGGACAGATGAGTGGGGCACAGTGGTAAGTATTTTGGCACTGTGCTGCTTCGGGAGTCCTGGGAAGTGTTGAGAGTGTGAGGGAGAGAAGTGAGAAACATTAAACCAATAATGAGGGAGTGAGTTTTGAAAACAAGATGTATAACAACATTGGTATTTGGCGCAGAAATGGGAAGCAATAGACAGAAAACAGGAGCAAAACAAGCAGCTTTCTGAGTTGACAGTGCTGCATTTGCAAGACAACTGAAAACATGGGACTAAGCATAGTGCAGAGAGTGACTCCTAAAGTAGCAGCAAATGTGGTGGCTGAAACTCTGATAAATTAACAAGAGGGTATTGATGAAGAGCTGACAAAAGAAGAGGGGATAATCTATGATTCTCGTCTTGAAGGATTTTATCGCAGTAAGGCAAATAAAGAGTCTCGAGGGTCATGAAAGGGGATAGGCTAAAGATCAGCCTTAAGCACCCATAGAGAGTAAGAGATAAAACCAAGTAAATTATAGGAGGCCATTTGTGACATTTACTTTGCTTGTAAAAGGGATAATTTTTTAATGTAGTGAATGCATTGCCTACAGTGAGCAGTAATATTAGTCTCCTGAGTCTTGTGGGTATTTTGACAAGCTAAAATGTTTATTCTGAAATTACTATTATTTGCTTTAAATGGCAGAGTATCCTGGCTTTGTCTTTAGATGACTTGAACATTTTCAGTCTGAGGTATGTACAATCTTTATCGTAAAGTGTATTTTTTTACTTGTTTTGCATATGAATCCTTTTTGAGTTGTTTCATGAATCCCTGCAGCAGTGATTGGAATGAAGATTATATCTCCACTACAATGATCTTTATTACAGAAAAAAAAAAAAAGTTTAACATTTGGAATTCTCCATTCCAAAAAAATATTATGTGGTGGAATGTATTTCTAAGTGGTGAAATGTTATTTTCAATTGCAGATTGTATATCCCAGATCACATGCACTTAATTTTTAATTCTTGTAATTAATGCTACTAAAGCAGTTTAAAAGACAAAGGTTACGGCACTCCTAGTTAGTATCATTAATATTGCTTTCACTGTAGAATAAACACATTAGAAAAAATTAAGCTTTGGTGCAAACGGGTCCTATTCCACTGTTCTGTTGATCCTAAAATGACTTTAGGTTTGCTTAGACCAGGGCTTAATTTGGTGTATTGGTATAAATGTTTTTACAAAGCGAAATGCACAGCAACCAGAAAAACTAAGCAAGAATGCCAGAAGTATGGCAACCTCCCCTGGGTGCATTGCTATCCAGAATGATATCATGGTAGTGAGTACATAATAAACACCTAGTTAACTGATAGAAACTCACTGACACTGCATGAGACCAGAGTATTATATAGCATAAAGCCAATGGGATAGTGTCATAAAGGATCAAGTTAAAATAAAAATACTGACTATTGAGATATTTGTAACATTGTCAAACCCAAATGCTCAGAATGACTGTTTTGAATTTGACTTCATCATGATATCTTTTTATTTTTAGGGTTCGGGGGTTTTTTGAGTTTTTGCATTTAGTAAGAACAGGCCACATTTTGAATTTTTTCTGTGCAATCTTTACAGACTTAAAACTTCAGTAAAAAAGGACAAGATTCTTCTATAACCCCAAGAGTCTCAGAGCAAGGACTTCAGGTAAACAGTGAAATGTTATGAAACTTGCCATGAAATCCTGAAAGCTTGCAGCACCTCTTGTGAAGACATTATTTTCCATATATGCATTCAACTTTTTAAAGTATGATAATACCAACTTCAAGACTGGTAGTACAAGCCTGCAAGCAGGGACATGCTGTGTCAAAAACCAAATAACCTCTGAATACAGCTCAGGGTAAAATTAGTCTGGGCAATGGAACTCAGTGGAATCTTGTTCATGCTTCGTGGCTTGATTGGACAGTCAAGGCAATTTGTAATATGATATATTGTTATGCCTGGGATTAGCTCTATTTTCCTTTTATTTTACTGTCGGTTCAAATTAAACCTCTGCAACTTCACTTTTTCATGTCACTTGTTCTAGTCAAGCCCAAACAGAAGAGACTTAATCTAATTGACACGCATACTAAAAGCACATACTGAAAGAAAAACTAGACAGTTAGCACTAGTATTACTGATTTACAAACTCTTCTGCTCTGACCCATGCTAGATCCTATGGAAATCTCTGTAAATTACTCTGGGTAATGAAATATTTAGAAATCACATTACAGAAGTTGCCAAGAGGGTGGGTTGTCCCCAACATTTAGTTGTCATTTTCAATAAATTTCCATTTTATCATAGTGCCCACAATTCTACTAGGGATCTGAGTGTAATGTAACCACAAGGAAATCCACAGAGGCATGCAGTGAGGTTTGGAGGTTTATTTTGTGTTGAGCTTTTTTGTCACGTGAATATCTGAAAAGCACATTGAATTCATTATGTCTTTTAGTAAACAAGTTCTAGTCCAAGAAGGAAAACTTGAAAATACCTGGCCATTTTATTGTTAAATAATGTAACTGGAGGCAGGGGTGGGGAGGAGGGCTAGAGGAGGGTTGGACAAGAGCTTTTGGCAGTAGAGCAGATCAAGGAAAGCCCAAGAGTTTTGCATGCTTTTACCACCAGCTATATTACTCACCAGCACTAGCCACAAGATCTTAAAGGATCAGCGACTGCACACTGGACCACCTCTCACCTAGGTAGGGAGTTACTGCCAGGCAGAATCTACCTCATCCAGCTAAAAGCCATAGAAATGTAAACTTGGACAATTTCTCTGGGATTCCTTCACTCTAAGGTGTGGAGATTGCTCATACCAAATCACAGGTATTTACTACTGCGAGGAAGAGGATAATTTAATTGGCAATACAGTTTTAAGTGAGTTGGCTTCTGGAGAGGTGAAGGACAAAGGGGTAAGAATGTACTACAATTTTATATTATTCACGTGTAAATAAGGTAAAAAAGATGGAGTTCATTCAGACATGTTTTATTAGGGGGAACACAAGGACAACTTTTTGTTCCTCTCTCTTCTCTAGAGGACAAGTGCCATAAGGAGAGGATCCCTGAAGGAATGCTTCTGGAGGGTATGTGACCTTATCCAGTGAGGAAAGATGCTAGTCACTGAAACTGTGAGCAAGAGAAAGGACTCTGAGGTAGCAACTTTTTAATATTATGTCAGTGATTTTAACCAAATAAGTCTTTAGTGCAGGCCATTCACTTCAGGAGGAGTCAGAAAGTTCAGTCCTGTAACAGCTTAATAGACAGATAACAACTTCAGAAAATGCCTTTTATTTCTTTCTCTGTTCTTGGTGGTCTTCAAGGTAGCAGTACACTGACTGTTGGTGCCACCAATGCTGCTGTGACTGTTTAATGGAGAAATAACACATTTTACTTTCCAGGATAGCCAGTGCAGCTCACAAGCCTTCATTTGTGTTTAAAATTCCCTGCCAGCTAGGGAATGCAGCTTACATTGGTAAGAATGATAGTCGAAGTAAAAAACAGAATACAACCTGGATTTGGATTTTTGATGTATTTTTTAATGAAAAGAAAGAATTTTTTCTGCTTTATCATCTGCATAGTCAAAATCTGGGATTTATTAAGGCATTAAATATGAACTGGGGTTTTTTGTTCAACATTTTTTTCTGACTCTTTCCATTACTCTTCAGAATAAGAGGCATCCTAAGGTTGTTCAAAATTGAAAAATTATGTAATAAGGGATTAATATTTAGCAGGGAGGACGGAAACAACTAATACAGTGCTTCTTAATTGCATATATATTTATAAAAACCAACAAAAATACTCTAAATGAACTACAAAAACATTATCTTGGCCTATTTATTGAAGTTCTATGTTTAAGAACCACACATTAAGAGCCAGACATTGGGTTTTATTTCTGCAAGAGCTGGTCCAGTTATTTCTGATTAGTTGCTGAGACATTTTAGAAACTATCAGATATATTTATCCAACATTTGCTTGGCTGACTCTCAAGGAGAGGATCAAGAAAGGAAATGGAGAACACCAGTGATAAACTATTCCCAGGAACATTGTGAAGCTGGCAAACTCTCAAGTTCATGTTTTACTGAGATTCAGATGAACTGCATATTATGCACAGTCTTTGGAAAATGAGCTAGATTAATGCATTCTGTGCTGAGGTCCCTTGACTTTAAGTTTAAATGTGTACTGAATCTGCCATGCATTCTGTTATTTGCTGGTAAGCAGTCATAGCAGAAGATGGCTCCAAACAAATTTGTGAAATTAAAAGCCTTGCTTCTTCTGGAAGTATGAAGAGCACACTGAATCACCTGACCATGCTTGGCTTGTTGAAAAAGGCTGGCTTGATGACATTTACTTGCATAATTCTGATTTTTTTATTTATTGGTAACTTACCTTGTACTGTTAACAGAACAGCTAACATCAAACCGAAGCATAAGAGGTTCCAGTTGAATGAGAGGAAGAACTTCTTTGCTTTGTGGGTGACAGAGCACTGGAATAGGCTGCCCAGGGGGGGTTGTGTAGTCTCCTTCTCTGGAGATATTCAAAACCTACCTGGACAATGTCATGTGCAACATGCTCTGGGTGAGCCTGCTTGAGCAGGGGGGTTGGACTAGATGATCTCCGGAAGTTCATTCCGACCCCAACCACTCTGTGATTCTGTGTGATTCTGTAATTTTTATTGCCAGTATATATGTGAATTTTCTTTCAGGAATATCTTACTGAAGTTGTTTTAGTAAATTGCTTGTAGCTAAGTATTCCAGAAGTTTGCCTTTCTCCATATACCCAAATGCTAGACAAACCTTTTCACCTTGCCTCCACAGAAACATTCTTGTGATATACTTAATTCATATTTTGCCACCAGATGCCCACTAAGTGGGTAGAAATGTGGTACTAGGGAGAAATTCCTATTGCGCTTATTGCATGACAGATAATATAGTTTCAGCTAGAACTATGATTAGTGACAACACAATTGCATCTACAGAAAAACTATTAGGAAAAACTGTTATTAGGCAGAAAAGCATCTATTTTATCTACAACACAGCAAAACAATTTTAATCACTAATAAAAACTGTAGCATAGTCTCTAACGTAGTCGAAGTGACATGAGAGAAGTATAGAACAACAGGATCATAGACAATGAAATACACATTCAGTTGTTGAACTGGCCAAGCAAATTGTTGAGGTTGCTTCAAGCGCAGCTCCACCACTGTCAAAATCTGAAGTTAAAGGGAGGTTCATGAAGTTTGAGACTAGCTTCATCCAAATGCAATGTATCATTTACAATATCAGATCCACTTAAAGGAGCTGGTGTGTTAGATTATATGTTGCAATTAATTTTCAACTAACTTTAGTTCATATATAAATAAGCTTCTTAGTTGTTACAGGAAGTTATTTATGCAACCTAATATTATAACACAGAAAAGCCAGAAATTGCCATGAACTAGTAAGTCAAACTTTCTATGCTGCTATTCAGCAAAGAGAAGGCTTTAAGTAGAACACTTTATTAAGACAGGCACATTTCATTCTGAGCTATTGGCATGGAAATGATTATTTTTGACAAAATAATCACCCTCACTCATTTTTCTTTTCTGCAGATTTCATACTGCTCTTGAGAGGTACGCAGATGCTAAAGCAGTGGCATTTCAACAGGTCATTACTGTAACACTACATTGCTTAGGAGGTTACAGGTACGTGCAGATTATGGATGGGAGAACAACTACGGAATAGATGAGCATGATATAAACAGAGAGATAGAAAGCAGAGATATCTTTGGCAAAATGCTGCTCAGGACAGAAGGAAAGACCAGAAGACTCATCACTCATAAAGGAGATACAGTGCACTCAGTTTTGTGATTCCTGTTCATTTCATTGTCCTTTGCATAAAAAAAAAAAAAAAAAAAAAAAAAAAAAGCAGTAGTGCAAATAATATCTGTGCAAACTATTGAATTTTGGAGTGGATTAGAATAATAAAAAAACATAAAATGCCTCTTTTTTGATGCGTGGAAATTGAATTGCTATGTTTTTCTATGGTGGGATCCTCACGAAGAATCAAAAAAGTCTGTGCGTGTCTGGCTTTGGGTTTTGCCAACATGCACTGTGTTTCCAACCCCATCTTAAACCTGTCAGACACTTGAATGTATATCTTGGCCTGGGCCCTGTGAAGTCAAACTATGTCCCTGTTTCCATCTGGGATTTCACCAGGAAGTGCTTGAAGTACCAAGCTGTAGGCTGATACCATGAGATTTGCAGACCCGGGAAATTCAGATAAGCCCATACAAGCTTTGAACCTCTAAACCTTTTGAAGTTTGCCTGTCACAAAGTGTAACACCACTGCTGTCTGCAGACAACACTGAAACATGAATGGAAACAGATCTCTGCTTTGAAAAGCTCCTGTGGGTGGCTTAAGGACAAACGAATAAATGCAACTATGTATGGAAATATGTATTTCAGAGAAGCACTCTGTCTCTTTGCATGCTTGATTATTTCCCTGCATCCATGATGACAACAAAAGCTCATAAAATGGGTGGATTGCCTGCTCACCCCTGCATTTTGATTGTGGTTGATCTGACGCAGTGATATGTTATTTGAACATTCATTTCTCTGTTTATACAGTCAAGCTGTTGGTGTTTACCACTTTCCTATTAAGCTGGTCAAGGGTGTATATTTGAGGAAAAATCCAGCAGTAGC
>NW_009258952.1:6864192-6964565 GCF_000687185.1 Egretta garzetta | reverse complement strand
CAGTGTAGGGCAGAGCATACACCCAGCTCATGAGCCTATGCCAATTTTTCTAAAGTCTGTCAGCTCTGACTGCTATGCATAAAGGAATAGTGTATCATGAGACCTGCTGTCCAGAGTTAGACTACCACCCTGTTTTTAACTATGACTAATAGCAGATAATTCAGGAAAGTATACAAGGATCAGGAAAGTTTAGGGTGATACTTCCTCTTGCAAACCTTCCCAGATTGTAAAGTCTCTCAAAAAGGTATTTCCTAAACTGAATCTTGCATAGACATTACATAGGCATGTTTAAAGCTCCTATAGGCTTTCTTCATGAATTGTGGGTTCAAAAGCATATTTCTAGGAGATGAAATCATATGGCAATTAATTCTGCAAAGCCTGAAATTGTCTACAATTATAAGTCACCTACAACTACATATTTTCTGGGGAAAAAAGTGGTTAATATTTTTCTATGACAAGAGACAATGGACATATGTTGAAACAAGAAATTGTCAGTTGGAATATAAGGAAAAGCTTTTATACCATGAGGACAGTGGAGCAGTGTGAGAGGCTGCACAGAGAGGCTGTGCAGTTTCCATCTTTGGAGGTTTTTCAAGATCCAACTGGATAAACCCCAGAGGTCCCCCCTATTTGCGTAAGTGGTTGAACTAGAGACCTCCTGAGGTCTCTTCCGAACTCAATTTTCCTATGATCCTGTGTCACACGGCCTACTAGTTTTCTCTCTTTCAAACAGAAAAGCCCTTCCTCATACAGAAACCATTGGCTACCTTTGACAGGTTTTGTTGCAATTCTACATTTTTCTGTGTCCTTTTTGATACAGCGCAATCAGAATTGCACATGCTTTTCAGAAGAGTGTGCAGTGAAGATTAGTGAATTGCACAGAGACGTTTACTGCTATGTTTCTTAGTCCTTCAGTAATAATTTTGTCCTAACCTATTTGCCTTTTTGATTGGACCTCACTATGGAATTGATATTTCCAGAGGATTAAATACAATAATCCAATAGCTGTGTGTAGATGAAGACCTGTCGAATGGTCACAGTAAATTTAGAACCCATAATTTTGTAGATATTACTAAATCTGATTTTGCTTGTGTGTATTTCTTTGCACGTATTGACCCTGGTTTTCATCTCTTGCTTAATGTCTAATACTGTTAAATCCTCTCGCAGTACTTTCAATCAGTATAATTTTGAACTAATCTGATTTTTTTGTATAATATGAAAGTTTTGTTACAGAGTGAATAATAATGCAAATTATATATATAACATATATATATTATGCTTTCATCTGTTTTCAAGGCACCTTAAAATCTATTAGAAAATGAAAACTGACCAGCTAGCATGTAGATCAATGGAGAGTTAAGATATAAAGTTTTGTTACTAGTGTCCATGCTTGTCTTCTTTTAAATACTTTTTTCATTGTTGTGGTTTTAGACCTAAGTTGCCAGAGCAAAGGCCAATTTCTTTTTATTCTAGATGGACACGGCTTCCATTTCTGCAGGATGACTATTGTATTAGCTTCCTTTACTCAGACGTTTAACCTCAATGTTGTTATATTGTTCCTTTCAAGGTTGTTTGGCTTGATAGAATGTTTATTCAAAGCCTCTGTTGTCATATGTCTCCATACCTTTTGGTTATTCCTAATAAATTTCCATTCTAATGTAGTTTGATGATTACGTATTAGACCAAGTCACATATATTTCCGGACAAACTCAAGAATTGCTTCTCTTTTTGTGTGTCCTCTAATTTCTTGGTCATAAAAAAATCATTTATGGCATCTAAACCCACAGCCTTTGTGTGAGGTTTTCATGACATCTACTTAACCCACCCAACAGACTGAATTCTTCCTTCAGCTTTCACAGTCTCTCCGCTGCTGTGGCTATGTGGCTAGTTGTATATACTTATTATGGAACCTGTGATGGGTCGTGAAGGGAAGGGTTGTGAGATTTAAGCTACTAGGGAAAACAGGCTGCTTTTCTTAAGGAAGATTTGACCATGTCAGGAGAGCTTACATCATTTTGATCTCTCAGTGGTTCCTGACGCCCTATTAATGTGGCATTTCTTCATTAAAGGCTTATGCTTAAGAGTAGTAATTTAATGCAGCAAACAATCTGTAAACACTTTATTTCTGCATTATCATTGATTTTATTTTTTTTAATAAGCACGGGGTTGACATTTGGGTATAGTTTTTTTCCTGACTGAAGCTCTGAAACCATTCAGCTGTTTTCAGAGCCCAGAACGTTGACACCAGAATGTAAGCCCCAAAGCTAGAAGGCTTCAAGAGAAAAACACTAATCAGCAGGGAAAGGGAAAATTACTTCTTAAGTTTCATTTACATAAATTACAGCTTTGCTCAGAAAAGCTTTTTCCAGTGTTTTCAGTTATGTTTTTTGGAATGTGTTTGTATTCTGGCTGTGGAAACACAGTGTCATTACTGAGTATGCAGGTACAGATGTTCATGGAAAGGGAAAAAAGTTGTAAGAGAAAGATCCTCAGGCACTTGTGCATTCATAATACTAAAATGTAAGAAGTGACTACCACATTGTCCTGGACTGTAAAAACTATCCAGATGAGAAGATGAAAAGAATGACCATAGCCAGATGGAGCCGAATGTCTTTCATTCCAAACCACAAGAAAAAAAATATCCACCTACCAAGGAAAGTTTCTTCAAGCTGAAGCTTTGAATGAGTCTTGCAAAATGATGTGAATTTTGTTAGATCAGAGCCTGCAAAGCCACACAGTGCTGCAGTAGCCTGCCTCTATGGACTGGGCATTACATATTAGATGGCTTTTATGAATAGCATTTCCATCCATTTTTATGGAGACCTTACTGAAAAAGAGTAACCCAAAAGGGATCACTGAAATAGGAAGGTCATCTGGTTCCTGTTAGTGACTGAGGCCATCTTTGTGCTGAACTCTGAAGGAGTTAAGGCAAGAAAAGAAACTCAAGACTTTCAGATTTTGGTACGCTGTTACCAAAACCCAAGGAGGGAAGTCAGTGAAACTTGCACTTAGATTCAGGCCTGTCCAGCAGTTGGCTTCACTGAATGTTAAGTCAGCACCTGAGAGGCTTTTTCATACTGCTTGGAAAGAGAGTTAATAGTTTTTGCCAGTGTGACAAAAGGTACTTTGCCTAAGAGTTATTTTTACTCCAATATTTGGCCCTAGCCTAGGATAGAAGGGGTTTAGGGTACTGACTGAGAGTGTTAGAGAGGGAAGAATACCATTGTAGATGGCAGTGGAGGAAAAATAACAGGGAAATAAGCAAGTAATAGAAAATGGAAAAAAAAAATTTATATTTAAAGACCAGAAAACATGAAAATATTACTGTGCTAGGAATGAATAAGGTGTATTTTTTGTGAAAGGGAGAAGGCACTTGGCAGAGACACCTGCATGTGATTAGCTGATCGTGAAAGGGAAACCTGTCTGTTTCCTCTACCGTCAGCTACCTTTTCAAAATAAACTTATCATTAATAACAGTTCGAAAAGCAGAGAAGGAAGGCTATCGTGAGACAACTATTGCACATCTGGTAACCATAGGTGATGAGGGAACACCAGTCAGCCAAGAGTGCTGGCACTGGTGCTATAAAGACTCAGCAGAACTCTACATTTACGTCCATGCTCTTGTGCTAGGGTCAGTCTTCCCCCCACTGTACACTTCTGAACTATTTGCTTACTGCCTGTGTTGTGTAAGGGCATGTGTGTGTCAGCAATCTAAAATATGTTCAGCATTTGTTCTAATTATTGCAAACCATCCTGTGTGCTTGCTACTGATGTATTTTATTTCGTTTGGCTATTGTGCACAACTGAAGTGCCAGTTCAGGCTTTCTAGTTTTGGTTTGTTGGTGAGGTTTTTTTTCAGTTTTGACTTTTTGATTTATCTAGAAAGGTAATCATAACAGTATACATTTTATTGCTATTTTCATTTTCATGTCTTTTCCTTCTCCAAATGTAGTGAGGTTGCCCAGGTGATTCTGTTGGCCTGTCAATGACCCTGTCAGTGTAAACATTTTGATTAAGAGTAGTCTATTTTAACTAAGTCTGTCTATCAGACACTTCTGTCTTCTGTGGTCTTTTGGGAAGTCAAACAATTGATCCAGTTCCTACACTAAACATCTGAGCCCAGATCTCGCTTTGAAGTCAATGGCATGATGCCCATTGTTTGGTGGGAGCAGACGCAAATAAGCTGACTTTATGCAGAAGAACAGAGGCAATTTAGTATTTTTAGTTTTGCAGTGGCAGACATCTTGATTGCTAACATTCCCGCGTTCTTCATACCAGATAATGTTCCAATTACAGAACAGTTAGTTAAAAAGTATCTGGGTATTTCGACAATGTTGCAATATGAAGGACAGTGGGTCGGACAGCTAATTTGTCAGCTGTAACGTCTTCAGCAGTTTATAATAACTCTCCTCACAGACACTTGATCTCATGTGCACAGTAAACATCAGGCTAGATTTGACGTAGGAGGTAGGCCTGGCACAAAGAAGAGGAATCCAGCATGCTAGAAGTGTATAACATAGCTGTCTAAGGGTAGCCTTATTTGTCTGGGACCCTGCCCCTCTATGTGCCTCTATGCTGTAAGGAATTGTAGGCACTTAATATCTGCTGCTGAATGCTTGGCCTAAATGCAAGTATTTATATCTGCTTTCAAAAAGGATCAAGTTTTGCTGAAAGATATCTGCAATGTCTTTCTCTTTCTGTCACATAACACTCTAACCTGGTGTAACACAGTTCTCTCCACAAAGTGCGAGACCTGGGCTGTCTCCCGGGTAAGTCCCTTAGCCAACAGCAGAAGCTGCTGATGCTGGGCACCCGGTCCTGCTCCCTGTCACCCTCTCTGATGCTGGGCACCCAGTCCTGCTCCCTGTCACCCTCTCTGATGCTGGGCACCCGGTCCTGCTCCCTGTCACCCTCTCTCTCTAGCACGATGAATGTAGAACTGATGTCTGCACACTGGATTATCTTCAAAGTGGGGAAGTGTCCCCTCCCACACCACCCTGAAGCATTGTTTATAGCCTGACTGTTTAGAGTCTTGTGGTTAAAGTGTTTCCTGGGAGATGTGGGTTTGCTCGCCTGCATGACAGGAAGATATTGCACGTCAGCTTCCTAATTGCCACTTGTCTATTGTATGAAAAAGGGAGGGGAAGAAGAAATCCCCGTGGATCCTTTTAGAAAGGCAGACATAACTACAGAGGTCCTGAACAGTTTTCAGGTGACTGTGGCAGAGGTGCTGGGGAGAACCCACTCCAGCCACTGAGTCCTTTTAGGATGCCATAGTGGTGTCTGTCACTCTGAGCTTCTCAGGTACTTTAAAGTCACACTGTAGTGTTAATGAAGTGAAGATGAGATAGCGCTTGATTAAATAGGTTCAAGGTGCAGTTTTGACTCTTGGTAGTCAATTCCCAGTATTTCAGATGCCTGGGGTTTTTTTGCACCTATCTCCCAGTACTAATTGCCATCTGAAGCAGGGAATGTTTGAAGAGAAAAAGATGTATTTTAATACCTAGAGGTGAGTGGGTCAGTCCTGTGCTGAAATGAGGACTCTTTTGGATGTCTCACCTCCTTTGCATTTTGCTTGTGTAATCCTGGGATTCTATTAGTGTGATCTTCCCAAGAGGTTTAGCAGTGCTAAGAGGGTTTTGGGCCTCTTGCTGACAAGATGTTGCAATAAACCATTTTTTTCCCTCCTGGTGAGCAATTCACAACGTCAGGTCAAGGAGACTGATAGAGCTGAACAGCTTTACATTCCACTGACATGTGCTGAAGATGGGAACTGCTGGTCTAGAGCTTTGTTCATCTAATTTGAGGAACTGCAAAAAGGCAAACTTCACACAGACACAGGCTTTCCAGACCTCCCTTGTAATATGGGATTTCCTCTATTGTGCCTTCAAACTCTATGTCCTGTATAAAAATCACACAGGAGATAATTTTTTCCATATTTTTCTTGTTTGGATCCTATCTGTTCTTCCCAGGCTACAGCTTTGAGAACATAAGCATTCACAGTGTCACAGCAGGGAAGAGGGCTCCAGCATTTCTATTTTAATATTTAAAATCTATCATCCCTATGCATCCACCTTACATGTTTTACCCCACCAGTGTATTCCAGTTCAACTGTGGGTTGATTCAACTGAGACCTTTGGTAATCAGTAAAACTTCCCATAGACCTTTTGTGCCTCCTACAACTTCAGTGAACAGTTTCTTACTAGTGTTTCACTGTTTTTCTTGGTTTTTAACTATCCTTTGATATAAACAGTTTTCTGTGGGACAGAAAGTCCCAGGTGTATTCTTTCTTTGAGATGTTGCATTGAAATAGGACCTCGGTGGTTCTTTTGCTCTTCTGGCATCAGGATTTTTGGTCCAAGAGAAGTATATGTCGTGAACTAGTGGTCCATGGCATTTTAATGCTTATTAACATTTCTTGATTCCTTAACAAGCTAAGATAACTCAGTTTATTAAATAAACTGGGATTGGGTGGAGTAAGCAGGAACATCTGCATGTCTTATGTTATGACTCCCTTAACAGTCATCTATAGTGCTGTATAGTTCCAGAAAGTCTCTCAAGCATATAGATGGTGGTATTCCAACAAGCTGGAACCGCTGGCTACAGCTGATGTTTCAGCAAGTAATTTTATCTGCAGCTGCCTTCATCTGTTGCTGGCTTTAGGGAAGAATATCAAGTGTCCTTAGATTTCATACGCTGAAGGAGGAACAGAATCCCAAATGATAAAAAACTAAAGCCAGGAAAAAAAAAAAGAAAAATATAGAAAGTGAAAAAGAAAAGAGGAGTAATACCAAGAGAAGACAGAGACTATGCAGATGCAAGGAAGTTTTAGAAGAGGTTATGTCAGTGTTGCCTTTTAAGTACATGGTAGGATTCATTGCATGAAATTGGATTTACATTAGCAGGATGATCTCTTTGAATTCAGTCACTATGATACTATCCACTATTGTTAAGGATGGATTTAAATGATCATGCAATCCCAGTAAATATTCCTAATTTTTCCAGATAAATCCATAGTGATATTGTCGACAAATGAAAAGAAATTTAAAGCAAAACTGTGCTGTCATCTTTCCTCAGAACTATGAGCGTTTATTGTAATAGTCAACTTAAACTCAGTTTCTTTTGTGTGTGTGTGATTCACTTTATGTGCTATGAAAATACCTTACCTCACAAGAGGAAATAGCTCAGAAGTTCCAGCAACCACAATAGCAGCTGTCAATTTGCTTGTTTATGCTTATTTTGTTGGTAGCTGTATCTGATCAGATAGGAAGTCTCTAACTGCATAATCCTATTTTATTTGTAAAACTGAACCAATAATAAGAGGTATTACAGACAGGGTTTTCAAGTTAAATTGTACATTTACCCACCATTTCCACTACTGCACCCTACTCCTTTTGGCACCCTGGCTCAGTCCAGTGAATGTTATTTCCCCCACCCATTGTCCCTCTGCTTCTTCATTCTCTTAGATCCACCTGAAGTGCATAATATTAGATTCAGAACTGAGTTTCTGAAAATCATTATTGCTACTTCATAAATGAAGACTGTATTAGTTGGTTTTAAATTAAGACCTTTGGGGTTTCATCAAGAAAAACATTACATGGCTTTAATTGATTTGTGGGACATGGTGATGTGTGTGTTCCACTTCATCTTTACTGCCAATGAGCTTTATTTCTCCATTCAGCATTTTGAGCATAAAGGAGAGAAAAGAGAGAACATTCCAAATTTCCACTTATTGTCCAGTTGATAAGCAGCTGTGAAGCTGCATGGGCCATTCAAGAGAAATAGCTTTTTACTCAGAAATGTTGAATGCTGATAAGGATCAGAAATTCTGCTAAGAAAAAAGAATCCCTACAGCAACAAGCCCTAAAGCCAGACTTGAGACTTACAAAGAGATTTAGATTTAGAAACTGATATAATTGTGTGTGTTGGGGATGGGGATGGTCATGAGGTAAATCTCTCTTTTTCCCCAGTAGTATCCCTAACCATATTAAGTCAAGTGGACCGAAATTTCTCCTCTCTGTTAAAAGCATTGTCACAATTAGAAATTATGCAGTATTAATAAAGTCACTACTGATGTGAAGATCTGAGGAAATAAGCCTGCTTGATCCATTCTTTTAGTTGTGAGGCAAGTTTTTGTAAGAAAGAATACTGCATGTTAGAGCAGCTGAAATAAATAATAAAAAAAAGTAAAGTACTCTCACTCCACACAAATTTTGCTTCATAATTAAACATATTTTCTGTGCATTTTCCTTGCTAGAGAGAGTTGGTAACTTGCTAGAGAAAAATGAATTTATAATGGCCAAGACTGACTCAAGGTGTTGGTGTTATTGCTTATGATAAACATGTCTGCGTTCAGAACATGAATTTGTGGTTCGTACTTCATAAGGGAAAAGCACTAACTCATGCACAGCACAGAGCTTCTCTCCTGCTTTGTCCCTGATGTACTGGGGTTTGGCACCCATGTTTGTGGTTTTAACTGTCTTACAGTGCATATCTGGACATTAGTTCCAGAAGCTGTTTCTTACTTTCTGCTTGTGTTACTGTCCAGCAAAACTGGGAATAGGATGCTTGAATCACTCTAAAAAATCCGAACTCAAGCTGAATGCAATAGTGACAGCTTTCCTGCTAAACTCAGAAGATCACTTCTTCTTGAAGGGTGACAGCTGTATCCATTAACTTTATGAAAGGTTTCCTAGAGACAACATGAAGCTACAACATAAGTCATGCATTTGCTCTGTAATGCTCTGGTTCAAAGTGCAAACAAACAGTTTGGGGTGTGGTATTCTTGCTGTTCATAGCAACCTTTCTAATCACTACCTCTTGCTTTGGACTAGGCAAGCTGCCTGAAAAGACTCAGTTATTGGTCTTTTTCATTTCAAAGTTAATTTCACACTGATATCACCCCATAGCCACAAAGAGCTATTCTGACAGCTGGGTAGAGCTGGAGCACAGTGACAGTCAAGCCAGACTTTAGAGAGTGGAAATTCCCAGCAAGCCAGTTAAGCTAAATCTGCCCCATGAACTTGCCTACAGCATCTCCAGATCTTTTTGCGTCCAAGAGAGCGCACATCACTTTCCCAAAATTAGGCACTTAGTTCCTAGTGGTAATTGAAAAAGATCTGCACCATCATTTTGATATCAATGGATTTTATTCTTAGCCAGACTAACTTCAACCTTAAAGGTTGTTAGGGCAAGTTCAGTTTTCAATTCCTCCATGACACTGACTTCTGTAGGAAGCAGTACTCTGCTCAGTATTATCTCCTTCTCCTTCACCAGGTTGTCCTCTATGGCATGAGTCCTACCTGACAACTGTGAGGAAAAGCTGGAGAAACTGCTACATGGAGTACCATTTTAAGAATGTAATATTGAACCAGGGAGAGCATGGAACAATGTTATCCTTTTCCTCATTCAAACAATAGACAAAGACTTCACTGGTGGGTTCATATTTGTAGCACATGATGTTTCAGGCAGGGGAATCCATGTACATACAACTTTTGAACCGCCATGAGACTAAGGCATCTTTAATGACTACTACAGTGGCCCCTGTGCTTTCTCCCCAAGTCCTTGTGTTATGACAATAGGTGAAGAATGCAGTCCATGTCTGTATATTTATCACTAAGAGGTATTAGTAGGTAGGTATGTGTGCAGTGCGCCCATGTCAAGCAGAGAAGTACCTCAAGAAACTCATTTTTCTGTAAGTTGTCTTTGGGAGAGTAGGTTTTCCCAAATTGCATTCTTCTCAGTGGGAAAGTAAAGCACTTTAAAAACATATTGACCAAGTTAGTCACACATAAAAGGACTTCGGAGTCAGAAAGAAGAAGAAAGGCACTTATAATTATAAATCAAAGGGACTCCACTGACTTCAGAGCAAAACAAAACTGGAGAAAAAGCCAAGATGAGAGAGGCTCCATGTTGTGGAGAAATTGATCCCAGCAAAAGGACACTGAAAGAATCCTAACTCATGTATTGTTCTAAAAAGGTCAGAAGAGGATGATGAGGTAAGGATGCAAATGTTTCTTGTTTTGCCCATGCCTGTGAATATCTTTCTGCTTGAAGAATAATCTACTGTCTTGAAGAAAATTATGCTGATTTATAGTACTAGAAAATGCACAAAATCTCTATCTGTAGGCCTCGACTAGATGAGTCTTGAAATATGAATTTTAAATTAAAGCACCAACAAGATAGGAGCTATGAAAAGGAAAAGCTTAAACTGGTGGGCAGCTTCAACACAGAACTCTAGTACGAAAATCTTAACTCCAAAAAATCCATGTCCAGAAGCAGTGTCAGAATTAACAGGAAAAAAAGTGCAATAATCCAGTTTGTGATATTCAAGGAAAAGGTCCTGTTGAATGACTAGCCAAAGGTACTTAACTAACCTGTGCTACACAGGAACCACAATGATTTTGTAGATTTTGTGGTTTGGTTGTGTGCATGGTGGCTGATTTTCGTTATCCTGTGAGAATTCTTGAATGCGTAGAGAGGTGGACTTCCAGAAAGTTACATATAAAATGATACAAAGTTTGAAGTGTCATAGGACAAAAGGAATTATTTTACTGTTCTTTATGTTATTTTGGTGTCTATTACTTTCCCCTTGCCCTTCTCCCTCACTGACAAGCTTTTAATCAGTGAATTAATCTTCCTTAGCTGTTTGCCTGAGAAACTTTCCAGTAGATGACATCCTGAAGGATTTGGAAAAAAAATCTGAAGGTTCCTGAACTAGGTTTAATTCTGTTCTAATTATTTTTGCTCATATGCATCTTTCTTTGTGTGGCTCCCACTTATCATTCTAACTGTTCCAAGCCAGTTTAACAAAGCAAAGCTCCACTTAGCACATCCACAATAAAAGCACATTTGTATCCTCTCAGTTTTTTCCAGAAAGTTGATGCCACTTGATGGTGGTTGAGTATAATAATATCTGTCTCTGGGTGGATTTAACATCAAAATGTGTAAAGTAGTGTGAACATCTGATTAACATATGGAAATATTTTGAAAATAAGGCTTTCTTTTCAAGTGCTGAAAGTTTGACAGCCTTTTATACTGTTTTATGATGCTGCGGTAGCAATTCCATGGTTATAGCTATAATCCGCTTTTACATTTGATTGTGAAAACTCAAACCCTTCTGTATCTCAGTTTTGAGAAACAAAAGTATTGAGTATGACATTTTTCATGTGTGGTCTTCAACAAGAGACAGAATGTACTTATGGGAAATAATCAGATGAGATACAGAAAAATGTGAAAGTTTGCATAACCAACCATTTCTTCTTTTGGAAAAGCTTCCAAAACCTATCAGAATGAACACAGACCACTGTATACGTACGTACAGAACACTTGATCATATAGCAAGGTAGTATAGCAATATAAAGAAAAATATGGGAAAGTGTCATACTCTAATATAAACAGTGAAGTTTTATGTTTATACTTAACAAAACTTTAACACAGAATGTCCAGAAAATCCAGCTTGAGTTTTTAGAACTTTTAATGAAAATGCTCTTGTTTTCAGTCAGGCATTGTTGCTTCAAGTGAGCAGACTGGGTTATAAAACTTTGTTTGCTTTCCCCCAGCTGAGTTCAAAGCTGAGGTAAGGCTAAGCTGTATTAGGCTATTCTCCTTGAGATGGTCAATTTGATCTGAACTTGGATCGATCTGAAATGTTTTCAGCAGCTCACTCACTGAATTGTGATGTCGAGTTGCAAAAATGAACAGATAGAAAAAATGCATTAAAAATACGACAGAAAGAATGGATGAAAAGGAATCAAGTATAGAAAGGAAAACCTCCATACCATAAAATATTGTATAAGAAGGAATTGAAATATCTCTCAAGTAAGCCCTCTTTTGCGAAAGCTAGATATCTTGTTTCTTATATGGCTGTTAAGTAACCCTTCCATTTTCCTGAGTTTCTTTTCCATGGCAGAATTTGTGGAACCAGAAGTCAGCTACAAATTAAGTGCAGTAATAACAGTATTTCTTTTATCGGCTGCCTAACTGGTGGAATTGAGAAAGTCATGCAAATTCACCAATTTTACATACTGCTTACTGTCTGGAATGCCTCTGGCACTGGCTCCATAACAATCTTGTCTGTGGAGGAGGAGGTCAAGTGTCTCCTGTGTGCAGTCAGCGGTGCATTTATCTGTTGTGTGAATAAACTTGGACACTTCATGCCTGACCTCTTTCCTGTAGGCTGCAGGAGTGTTGTAACTGCCCTTGGGAATACACATGCCCAAAGGTCAATGTTGATGTCATCACCCACTAGGACATCTGAGATTTCTGTGAAATGTCAGGTTGTGGAACTGGGTCTCATACCCAAGAAAATCTTCTTTAATCCGCTGTTCCATTGGATATAACATCAGAAAAAAAAAAAAAGTATGTTGTCTTTTTATCTTAATGCTAAGAAGAATGTTAAGAACATATGCTCTTCTTTCATCTGCGCTATGAATCATTCTTTCTCCCAATGCCATATACACTGTTAAGAAACTTTTGAGTAAATTTGTACTGCATTTGTGGTAAAAAATAACTGAGGATGAATGGTATTAAGAGAAAACAGCCCTGCAGACCCCTAGGCCAGTGCAGCAGGAGGGGCAGGAGGTACTCCAGGCACCGGAGCAGAGGTTCTCCTGCAGCCCATGGTGAAGATCATGGTGGGTCAGGCTGTGCCCCTGCAACTTATGGAGGTCCACAGTGGAGCAGAACTCCACTGTGGAGGACCCCACGCCGGAGCGGGTGGATGCGTGAAGGAAGGAGGCTGTGACCCTGTGGGAAGCCTGTGCCAGATCAGGTTCCTGGGAAGACTTTGTGGACCCATGGGGAGAGGAGCCCAGACTAAAGCAGATTTGCTGGCAGAACTTGTGACCCTGTGGGGGACCCATGCTGGAGCAGTATGCTCCTGAGGGACTGCAGTCCATGGGAAGGAGGGACCCATGCTGGAGCAGTGCGTGAAGAACTGTAGCCCATGGGAAGGACTCACGTTGGAGAAGTTCGTGGAGGACTGTCTACCATGAGAGGGACCCCAGGCTGGAGCAGGGGCAGAGTGTGAGGAGTCCTCACCTAAAGAGGAAGCGGCAGAGACAGCGTGTGATGGACTGACCCTAAGCCCCATTCCCCATCCCCCTGCACCTCTGGGGGGGAGGAGGTAGAGAAACTGGGAGTGAAGTCGAGCCTGGGAAGAAGGGAGGGGTGGGGGGAAGCTGTTTTAAGATTCAGCACTTTTTATCTTCTCCTACTCTGATTTTGATTGGCAATAAATTAAATTAATTTCATCAAGTTGGGTCTGTTTTGCCCATGACTGTAACTGGAGAATGATCTCTCCCTGTCCTTATCTTGACCCACGAGCCTTTTGATATATTTTTCTCTCCCCTGTCCGGTTAAAGAGGGGAGTGATAGAGCAGCTTTGGTGGGCCCCTGGCATCCAGCCAGGGTCAACCCATCACAAATTGTAATTTGTAAAATGGAAGAGCACATGAGGCAGTCCCACAGGCCATGAGGACACCTCCCTTATTCCAGACAGAGAACCCATGAATGTAGTTTGCACAAGCCTATGCTAGGTGCCTCTAATAATAAGCTACAGCTTCTGGTGGGGCTTGGAAATTCCAGAGAGACAATATCAAATAATTTAGCTTTAATGATGTTTATGAAATGTTTGTTTTACACAGCTGCTGGGTCCACATGCCTTCACAGAAATTCACATTTCTTTCAAAAAAGTCACAGAAACAGCGATTATGCATCTCTTGCTCTCTGTACAAAAATAAACAAACTCAGAACTCCAGTGCAGCCATCCTACCTAAAATGGCCTGGGTAATACAACTTCTGAAACTCTCAACACAGCTCTCAAAGTGTTCCCAGCTTTCCAAATGCATGTGGGCCCTGTATTTGGGTGGTTTGTGGCAAATTTGCTTTTTCTATGGTCTCTTTATAAGAGCAAATGAGAACAAACAACCGAGATTACTTCAGACTGAGATTTTTTTAATTTCTTTTTTTTTTTGAAGACTGAGTTACAGGGCCCTGAGTGCACGCCATCTAGGACTGTAACAGAGAATAATCACCTCCAGGGGATTCTGAATCAAACCCACAGGGATTCACACTACAGCAGCGAATATTTTAAATAAGCATTTTGGGTTAGTCACCTACCACACCACAGAAACCTTCCATTTGAGATAATATAAAAACCAGAAGCAAAAGCAACAAGGAAAGCACGTTCATGGAGACACAGGCTGAGAGAAATGTTTTTGTTATTACAGGATTGGAGGTAGATTTGGATAACAGCCTCCTCTCTGGCAGCTTGTGCTGTCATCTACCTATCTGATTATTAGAGTAGAATAGAGGAGTAGGTATGTTGTGGTTGAGCGTCATGCCAAAATACCTAGGAAGACATGGGGTCAGGCTGTTAATTGGAATGGAGCATAACTCACCAAGATTAAAAACAGTACATTAGTAAATGAAATATCCTGATGAAAGCAGACATTCTATGCTGCAAACCTCTATTTCAAGTAAAATAAAATGTGCATTTGTACAATAAAACACACTGTGCTGTTTACACACAATTACTCTAGCACTGAAGCTATAAGCATTTCCTATCAACTCTATAGGTATTGGTCCTGGTAATTAATGTCTATTTATTTCTATTTTTGTAAAAAAGGATTAAGCTTTTAAATATCAGGGATGACTCTACAAGATTTTTTAAACATAAAGGGTATTTAGCATTTAGACTCCCTCTGTACACAATGATATCCTGCTTATTTTAGAGATCTTTCTTAGGACGGAATGAATCGCCCTCTGGAAGTACCTGTACCTCTTCAGATTGACTGAGGGGCCCAGGTTACTTTTTAGGATTATACAAATAAATTTTAGAGAGCTAAAAGGTGTTTCATCCTGGATAAATCAATACTTGTTCTGTTCCAAAGCAACAGATGTAATGTCCAAGTCTATAGCAAACTCCACAGAGGTGGAACATGTGACAGACTACCTCCACTCAGGATACTGTTATGAGTCTAATGGAATATTGGGGTTTCTTTAGTTAAACTCCAAGGAATCTGTTCTAACTTTTCTCCTTTTCCCTATACTGTCTGTTACTGAAGTGTTATAACAATAGGTAGGATTTTTTGTGTTTTATAGTCCAGCAAGGATGGGAATGGGCAGCACCAGACTCTTTTGCTCATGGTTGACAGAACAAGGTAACTGTTCTTTTAGATCTTATATGACAGGATAAAAGAGGAAATTATGTTCCTTCCTCTTGTCAGAAAACAGCCAAAGTATTAGAACTTTTAAGTACTCATTTATGTTATAGTAGGTGGTAAATGAACTGTTTCTGTACTATATGACTACACAAAATGGGGTAATCTCTACAATGGCAGTTTTTCATATCTTTGTGATATTTTCAGGATGGTTGGTGAAAGATCAATGTGGTACAAAAACTAATGATGAGCCTAATTCCTGCTTCAGAAACAAAACAAAATTTAACTTTGTGCTGTTTGAAAATTGCTAGGAAGACAACATTCTTAAATCCAGATTTGGAAGGGCTTGTTTGTCTATTTGTTCACAGTGCAAACTGTATTAACCTAACAGGTCATAGAATCATAGAATCACAGAATAGTTTGGGTTGGAAGGCACCTTTAAAGCTCATCTAGCCCAGCCTCCCTGCAGTGAGCAGGGACATCTCCAGCTGGATCAGGTTGCTCAGAGCCCCGTCCAACCTGACCTTGAATGTTTCCAGGGATGAGGCATCTACCAACTCTCTGGGCAACCTGTTCCAGAGTTTCACCACTTTCACTGTAAAAAATTTCTTCCTTATATCTAGTCTAAATCTACCCTCTTTTAGTTTAAAAACATTACCCCTTTGTTTAACAATGGTATAAACTCTACCTTTTCAAAAAGATGGAAAACCTTTCCTGGTAAACCTGTCCCATCATCCTTGTCTCTTCTGCTTTGACTTGCTTCTTCTGTAATGGCCGACTGCAGCTGCTAGCACTATGGTGGTTAGCTAGCTTCCTTCCTTGCAGTTGTTCTTTTTATGCCATCATACTTCCTGCCTAAAATGATCAAAATGTCCTCAAGTGATTGTCCCTTGCAGGTGAATTTCAGGGCCTGTCAATTTTGGCACACAGTGTTATGTTCTAGTTATAATCCAGACCAGGAGGGATTAGTATCAATTCATACTGTTGTGATTTTTCTCCACATGTCGTTCTGCCTTTGCTCTAGCCCAAAATTTTTGTGTCCCCTCTTCTCCAACCTTGCCTATGTCTTTTACCTCTCAAAGACTAGGACGGCCTTTTTTTCTGGTGTACTGCTACTCATTTGAGGAATTCCAGGCATTGTGTAGCAAACTCCCCAAATGTTTCACAGTTTCTGTGTTTCACTCTCAAACAGTCACTAATAGGTTAAATACCAAAAGGAACCAGGTAGGGTTTCACACAGCCTGTGGGTAAGTGATAAGAAAGGCATGTTGTGGCTACATAGAGCCATAAATACTTTGAGGTGTGCTGCAAAATGCTGGAAACCTCCCTTCTATTTGGCAAGCACAACTTCCATTCAATTGTGTTCGTACACAAAACATTGAGAAATAGCTAAAATGAGGAATGTCTTCAACATTGGTTGTAACTTGTTTTGCTTACACTTACTCATATTTAAACTGTCGCCTAAGAATTGCACATATATTAATGAGTGTAGTCCATTCATTGGTTTCTGCATCCAAAATTCTCCAAGGAATGTCTAAAATCCAGACCAAGTTTTCATGGATGTTACATCTTATTTATTTAGTCCCCTATAGAGATTAACGTACCATTGACGAATTAATTTCTGGTGCTCATGTATGTGAGAGTAGGATGGAAAAAGCTGCAAAGTAGGAGGGCATTCCTATTTGTTGTTGAATCATATCTCAGCATGCTTTCAGTAGCACCCAAATCTACTAATAGATATTGGTATCCACTGTATAAATTCCAAAGGAAAAAAAAACCCAACAACAAACACCACCAACAAATGGAAATAATTTCAGAAGTGTGTATGTATATATAATTATATGTGTGTACATACACATGCACATGTACATACTTAGACATGTATGTGTACACATACATATATAAACATATACAGGCATATGCACACACACACATATATGGTCCTATAGCCAGCTTATTAATATAAAAGTTGAGCAAATACTAGTTATCATAGAGTATAACTCACAATGAAATTGCTTTGTCTTGATCTTATTCATAAGTTATCAGTCAGTTTTTCAAGAATACATCTAAGAAAAATACATAACCTTCTGTGAAGACCACATAAAACATTATTATGGCAACTAGAAAAATTATCTAATTCAATTTTCAAGTTTAAGTGTAGCTTTTAAAAGCTAAAATCAAATTACACAGTAAAATTTCTGACATTTATTAATTAATTTGTTTTTAAAAAGCTACTAATTAGGAGAATAAATGCCATGTTCTTAATGAAATTGAATATAATTTTAAAACTTTTGCCTTTTGTAGGTTTTGTAAATTTCTTAAGGAAATTTGCTCAAAAAATAGAGATCTAATCAGTTCAAGGGTTCTAGAGTAATTTGAAATACCACTGGAATACCACTGAAACATATTTTCAATATTTAGTCCTTTTACATAAAAAGAAAACCAAAATTTACGTATTAACCTATTAAACTCAGGTATGTTACTTGAATGAGCAATACCCCTTACATCCCTACTTGCTTGATCATGCACTTAAAAATTGGTAAGCATTTACCTTAATCATGCCATAAAACTGCATAAGAATTTTTTAAATGAAAACTTCAATAAATGAAGATCTTAGTTATTGGTATGTATCAAACAACTAACATGCATTTACTGTCAAGGATAATTACAATTTCAAAAAATTTCCAGAGCAAATTGTCTGCAAAACTGTGGTACTACAAAAGCAACTGTGTATCAAATATTTTGTGTCTTTGTAGCAAGCTAAAACTAACAACTTGATTTAAACTAAAGAGGTAGTTTCTAGGAAGACTTTTATCCTTAATAGAAGAATCGTCAATCAGCCAGAACTCCAATTGTTCCACTCACTAGAGTCGAAAGAAACCATTAACATTGACATTTGTTTTTTCATGCTGGAACCCTATGCTGAATATAACTTCAACAGCTTTGCAGGCAGTTTCTGGACAGTCTCATTTTTTATGCAGTTCTCTGTTACGTAGTTAAGAGGTGCCTATTTATTTTGGGGGTGCAATTGACTGACAGGAGAAAAGGTTTTTAGATTTATTTTAATATCATTCTGCTCAATTATGTAGTCTTGCATGAACTGAAGAGCTTACATTTCTGATAAAAAAAGCATTCGCTTGGACACTGAAGAATTTAGGGCAATCTCAGGGTCCTGAAGACACACTTTTTTTCATGATCATTTTTGTTACAGGTACCTGCATAGTGTAACATTCCTTCTACTTGAAACTGAAAATGAGTTTTCTTCCTACAAAATTTTTTTCTTTTAATAACATATGGAATTCTTTTGTCTCCAGGAATGAGTAATAATATTGGACATAACCAGATAGAAAAGTGCCAGTTAAGAGAGAATATGCAAGCACACTTCTCAAATTCAGCAGTTTATGGCCTTACGTTTGAAGTCTTAGAGGCCTGATGAGAGGAAATCAGTTAACCGCATTTGTCAAATCACCTCCAGCTCCTCCAGTGATGCTGCATCCTGAATAAAACTTTAACAGAAAGACTTTCAACACTCGCTGACACGTCTATTAGTGGCAGGACTAGGTCTGTACAAATTTGGGTTAAAAAGGGGCTTTCCCCAGACAGCTTAAGAACCACTATTAAGAAATTTAATTGGAGATAGGTGGAGTGTACTACGTGTGATCAACAACTTCAGATTCTTCATGTGATTTTCTAGGGCTGTGAATACTAGGAAAGCTAGTGTCCAAGAATTTGCTCATTTATAAATCCCAACATTTCAGGGCAGAGGTATCTCATCTGGATCTAACTGCACTACCACAGGAACTGGGAAATGTGGTGCAGGGACATTTAAACTGGATGCTCAGAAGCCAAGTTTCCAGAGAGAGCAGCTAAAATAAATGAAGTTTCTCTTCAGAGTGGCTGGGAGACTGAATAAGATGTGAGGCTGATCAGTGGGTCACATAAAAACTTAAGAAACACTTATTACCTGCTCCCAGTTTGCTGCACTTTCTTACTGCACAATCATGCCTGGCAATCAGAAAGATGATGGAAATTGGTGAATCAGCAATGCCTGTTCACCTTGACAGGTAGATTGGACCTAATTACTCACAAGAGAAAGAATGATATAAGGGCAGGTTTAGGTTGGACATTAGGAAAAATTTTTTCAATGAAAGCGTTGTCAAGCATTAGAATGGGCTGCCCAGGGAAGTGGTTGAGTCCTCATCCCCGGAGGTATTTAAAAGATGGGTAGACGAGGTGCTTAGGGACATGGTTTAGTGGTGGTATGGCAGTGTTAGGTCAACAGTAGGACTTGATCTTAAAGGTCTTCTCCAATCTAAACAATTCTATGATTCTATGATAATGATGATCATAGCTTGAAAGAGTGGTCGTTGAAAGATCTGTGACTCTTCTGTACCTGGCCACTAAAAATGGCTATGACTCTAAAATCTTTGCCCCCCCCCAAATTCTAAAAATTCATCTCAAAAATTCCCCTATGAAGCATATCTCATGGCATCAAAGGAAGGAATTCCTAGACAGGAATTCAGGTTATTCCTAGAGATGAAATTCTGGCCTCATAGGCAAAAAAGAAAAGTCCGCTAGTCCGAGTGCCAGTTTCAGGAGTTGAGGCAATTTAAATACAGACTCTCAAAGCCTAAGACAAAGGACGAGAAAAGATTCATACAAAGCCTAGCATTTGAAACAGTTTGGATGCTTTCCAGACAGGGCTGGTATGGAAGCATGAAGCATTCATTCAGTTATTTATTCAAGTGCAGGAAACTAAGGAGACTGTCAAATTTGTAACATTTCTCATGGTCATATTCATATTCCCAGTGCTAGGCCTGTATGCAGTATTTTGCAGCCATCAGTCAGACATTCTTTTCATGGATGGGAAAGATTAGCAGGCTCACAGGAGATGGCCTTGGTCATTTAGATCAAAAAGAGTTCAGTTTTGCAGGGTTCTATTTATACCTCCAAAGGTTCATCTACCAAATGATCCTCTCTTCTTCTCTATTCAACATTAATTTTAAATTATAGTAGAAAAATCATCGTGGACTAAAAGAGCAAAAAAATCCTAAAATAGTTTGCCCATTCAGCACATTCATGTTCAATGCAAACAGAATGGACTCCCAGCTGTCTTAATGCTTGATTGGGATCAACATTTGCATAAAGAATGTATGGGTGAAAGTAACTTTGGGGTGATTCAGGTGATGTTGGCAGAAAAAATGAAATGTATTTACAAAGTTGCCCTCTGCAGCATCCTCTGCCTGTAAGAGCACATCCTCCTTAGGAAGATCCATTTGGGCATCTTTCTGCTTCTTGAATGTTTAAATTGTGATAGCTCCCAAAAGTGTTGCTTTCGACACACTGTATGTAAGAATCCCTTCCCTTTAGACTCAGACTTGCTGGCCAACCATCATCCCAGGATGACATTGTATTAATTAGCTCTTCTTAGATATGAAATCTCTAAAAATTCCCCAGCCAAACATTTCTTCTCAGACTCCGTGGTTGGGTGAAAAGCACAACAGCGAAGTTGCTTTCTAATTTTATCAGTATTTACATGAAAAAATGCAACCAAAGTCCCACTGACTCTATTTTTATTTTCAAAGACTTCCATGGGAATGGCTGAAGGAATCATCCGATTCAATGCCACCTTCCTGAAATTCCATCAAACACAAAAACATTGAGGACGTACAGTGTTCTGAGGACCTCCTGGCAAATTGCTTGCAGGAAGATTTACACTGGTCACCTCACAAGGAACGTCAGAAAACAAAATGCAAACAAACAGCTCTGCTTCAGTCCAGCATTTTCATAAAACACTTTACACCCCACAATAAAGCGGACACCCATAGCCAGGATGCAAAGTTTCATCTCTAAAGATTAGAAGGAAGAAGAAAGAAAGAAAGATAGCTTGTGTTACCTTGTATCATTCAGAGATACAATAATTATTATTATCACATAAAGACTGGGATAGGTTGACAGATTAAAATATAATTATTTGGTCAGGGAATCAGTCCACTTCTTAGGCAAAAAGAAATTAATTTTATAGGCAAGTGCTTATTTATACATTTCAAACCACAATTATGAAGTGACCTGTGTCTAGGAGCAGAACTGATCCCTCAGTTATAATCTTTGAATGTGTTTGTGTGTGTATAAGTAAATAAATATAAATTTTATAAATAATAATTTTAATTATATGTTTTTCAGTGCAAGGGAAAAAGAAAATAGCTAGAGGTGCTATAGCTGTAATTTTCAAATCATGTTTGAACAGATCACTTCTACCAGTCTGGATTACTTCAGGCTTACAATACAAAGCCAGAAACTTTCAGTTCTGCACTAGCACCATTTTTGAGAAAATTTTGAGTTCATTGTGATCAAAATAAATACAGCTGTTTGGTTGTCGTGTTTTTCTTCCATGCATTCTGAAATGCCTAAATCATATTTTTAAAATCATAATTCCTATCTGTTGATTGGGAATGATTTAGCACCATAATGAAATAATTATAAAGGGCTCCATAAGGACCACATATGGGAATTTACATCAAAAGGCATAATATGGAATTCATAATAGCATATAAATATATATATATATATATTAGATCAAATAGACTCTTTTCCATGAAGCCTTTACTCTACCAGTTACAGTGAATAGATAATACTGAAAAGCTCATTAAACACTTGATCCTTGAGTGTCAGAAAAGATATTCTAAGCAGAAGATAAAGGCATTGCACATTCCCACAACACAGCGGTATGGAATCATTCTTCATAAACATGTAATGGTCATCAAACATAGGAATGCACTAGAATAAGGGTCAATTTATATTAATAACTGTTGTGGGTTTTTTATGCAATGGCTTCTGCTTCAATTTCAGCAAAAGAAGATCACATGGAGTGTTACCTTGTTGTTGTGTCCACTCCAGCAGCAACGCAGCCTATGTGCCTGATTGTCCTCTACTTCCAGTGGCTTAAAACCAGCATAATTCAGTTGCTTGTTTTGATTACACTAGATTTATCCAACATCTCAGAAAAGTGGAATATTTGCTTAAGTCTTTTCTTTTTCTTGCCAGGTTCACTTATTTCATGCCATTGAAATTCTTGAGAGAGGTGGCGGACATCTATGTTGCAGTTTTGACAACACTACAGTTGTGTGGCTGGAATAATTTTCCTGACTGAAAGGGACTATTTCCTGCTTTGGAATACTGCAAAACAATCTGCATGTAAGATGTGATAACCCTAGTGCTCATAAACACAGACCCCAAAGGCAAATTTGAGATAAAACAGATCATACCAATGTTTTTTTGACAAAATGAATACTACCTAGGTTGAATAAGCCATGCTGTAATTTCTAATTACACAGTCAGCATACTCAGTTCAATTTCCAGAAATAACAATATTCATTAAAAGCATTCTTCAATTGTGAGATGGTGATTGACGTACATAATTTTTCTAGGATGGTTTAGTATTTAGGATCTTGAGCTAGGGCTTAAAATACCTTCATTATTCTGCCATTGACTTTCAGAGCAATATTGGGTGGGTGACTGAACCTGCATCTGTAATTACCTGCTGGTTTCCCAGTGGAGCACACTGGGGCCCTGCCAGAACACGCTACAGCTCCTGGCTATGCCAACCCTCTGACTCCTTCCTGGGGAACCCAAGGTGTTCAGAGGATGTGCACACTGGTATTCCCCAATGTAAAGCTGGGATAAAGCTGGAGCATGGCTCAGACTGGAGATTTCAGAAACACACCCAAGTTCTTATGTCTGGCCATAGCCTGGGAGTATTACTGTGTGTCACCGTGCAGGGATAGCATGTGCTAGCGCTCATGCTAACTCCCAAACTCTAGCACTTAGCCCAGGCTACTACACTTTTTCTATGCACACTTAATGAGGCTGAATGGGAGATTTCATTCTGCTGCTTCTGCTGGCCAAGCTACAGTATTCAAAGCTAGGAGCTCTAGTAAATTTGCACAGTAATGTGGTGTTTTCTTCTGCCTGAACTCCTTGAAAAGTCAAGAGAATGATGGGTTCCCCATTTCTCACTTCCTCCTGTTTTTTAGCAAAGGTATGCCTCCATATTCAGCTTGCTACTGCTTACCAATCTTCTGTCTAATTCCAAACTTGCTTTCCAAATCTGCAACAAGGCAGAGATCCTGAGGAAAGAATACACTTCTGCAGCACAACTCTGAGGTAGTCACAGCAGAACTGCATGCTGTTCACTGAATAAAGCAGAACTGTGTAAAACTAGGTACAAAAAAAGCACAGGATTATATACATAGTACCTATTCTATAAGATAAGCCTAATTAAGGGTACCGGGGGTACTAATTCTGGTGTTTCTTAACTCTAAGTGCTTAGTTTTGCCATTCAGCAGTGTTTTTGCTGAAACTGCTATTTCTTTGCACTGTGGCAGCAATCTGAGTTGTCAGGAATTGCATTTACCATGCCTTATACAAACCTAAACATAGACTAAGGGGTCCAGAGCCCCAGAGGGCTGACAATCAACATGCCTAAGGAGAAACAACAGACTAACATAACATTTGTCGTAAGACCATTACGGAATAAGAAGGAAGAGACACATCATGCTGGTTGTCAAAAGAGTTTGTAGGACTCATGGCAGTGGTAAGCGTTAAAGAGAGATTTAATATTGGGAGTTCATCCCACTCAGAAGATGTGTCACAGATCAAAGGACAAAGGTTGCAGGGATCTTTTATCTGATAAGTAGTGAAAGCTAGATCATAATCAGAGGAGAATCTAAAATAAATGGTTAAAATTACAAATAAAATAAAAAAGTAGCCATGGTAGAGCTAAACTATGCATTAAAGGAGAAGACAAGTGGTTTGTTATTGACATATTACAGCATGAGACCTCTTGGGTCACCGGAGCAGTCTCCTTGTGACATGACTACCATATAATGCAAGGAAAATACTTATAAATAAGTCTAGATGATGGGTACCTGGATTTAATTTTCTTTTGTTCCCTCCTTTCATAACCCGATTTCTCTGTGTGCAATGTATATTTGGTGCTGCCAACAATTAAATGATCAGTTCCTAACATAGTTTCAGCCAATAATTACTGCCATAATAACGAAACTGGTAATGCCCAGGGGGTGACTGAGATGATGCTGACTATTTCTAATGTTCTGAGAGCTCTTTTGAAATTTTGTGTAATCAGAGGTTGAGAAATACTGAGCTAAGCCAAATTAGCCAGGCTCTCCCTGTCTTTCCTCAAAAAGTTCAGTGTTCAGTGTTTCCCACTTCTTTTCAGAAATTCTTCTGAGAATTAATTTGCCTGGGTGCAGATGATCAGAATAATTGCCTTCTGACATGTATAGTGGCACTGCTGCTGCTTTGCCTACCCATTAACACTGCTATGAATATCCATCAATGAATAGCTGTCAAGAGGAAGGCTACAAAAATGATCCGAGGGCTGGAGCACCTCTCCTATGAGGACAGGCTGGGAGAGTTGGGCTTGTTCAGCCTGGAGAAAAGAAGGCTGTGGGGAGACCTTATTGCAGCCTTTCAGTACTTAAAGGGAGCCTATAGGGAAGATGGGGACAATTTTAGCAAGGCCTGCTGTGACAGGACAAGAGGTAATGGTTTTAAACTAAAACAGGGTAGATTTAGACTGGATATAAGGAAGAAATTCTTTCCAATGAGGGTGGTGAAACACTGGAACAGGTTGCCCAGAGAGGTAGTGGAGGCCCCATCCCTGGAAACATTCAAAGCCAGGCTGGACGGGGCTCTGAGCAACCTGATGTAGTTAGCGGTGTCCCTGCTTCTGCAGGGGGGTTGGACTAGATGACCTCTAGGGGTCCCTTCCAACCCAAAACTTTCTATGATTCTATGATTCTATGAATATGACATTAGTGTTACCAGGAATATATCTTCTACTGAATCCTGGATTGCATTTTTTGCACTGGCAAGACAGCTCCTGTTTCTGTAATGAAATGTGTTGAAATTGAATGAACAAAATGAAATGCTTGTTTAGGTCTATTTTTTTTTCCTCTCTGGGTGCTGCCCACCAGTAGATTTCTGGTGGTCATTCCTTGTTGTTAGTCCTGGTGAAAGGCTCTGCAGGGTTTCTGTAAATCTATGGAAGTATGTGCAGTGGCTGGGGGAAGGTAAAGGTGGCATCCTTTCTCACAGGGGGCTTATGCTGTGCCATGTATAGCTTTTCTGCAAAGCACATAGCAAGCTAAATATAAATTGAAAGCAGCTTGTACAATTGATGCCTCTCATAGTACTACACTTATAAAAATAAGCCACTATATTGAAAAAACTCCTAGGCAAGACAACAGTTGACAACATGGTAACCAAGCTGTACTGTAAAAATAAAGACACTGAAGGACAATGTTGGAAAAATAAAATGGCATTCTCCCTTGTGATTTTCTGCTACTCAAATACAAGGATTTACGGTGCGCAGGTGGGGGGTAAGTGGACGCGCATGGCCCTGCCAAGTTGGATCTAGAAAAAGAGCAGGTGATTGAGGGCAGAAAGCTGTGGACAGTTCTAGTCATTCTCCATCAGAATAGAAGCAAGAAAAGTGCAGTTTTAAAACTCTTTAAAGCATAACCTGGAGGAGATTGCAGTCTTGTTAGCCAGCCAGTTTGATTGCTGGAGGAAGTATTTCTGTACTGAAGATTCTTACTGTTAAGCATAACCTTAAGAATGTGTTCTCATTTTATGATGTTATTCTAACATCCGTCTACACTTTCAATAAATGTATCATTCATGGATCTGACATGCTAGGCATGCCACTCACTTGAGCATGGAGGATCCATGATACAAGGATGGACAAGCCAAACTACAGTCCGCCACTGAGCCGTGAGTTCCCGAGAATTTTTTGGTCAACCCATCACTGAACAGCAAAGAGTTACTCAGAGGACTGTGAACAGATGATTCTTTCAGCATTAACCTGAGTCTTTTTTTCCATGCAACAAAATAAGAGGAAATAACCCAGGACTTTGGGGTCTCCAAGAACCCCTTCTGAGATTCCTGTATGCATGATCCTGTGTTTTTGCACTGGTCTGTTACATCTTCAAGCACATTCAGTGTTTCTCTATGATCTCAAGATCTTTTTAACTCTAGCCTGTTCTGTAAAATCCACCTCTTTCTGTAATACTCGTTGTCTTCAGCCATTAACATATGATACATGCCATTCTTCTGTCTTGTTTGTTCATTGAGTCCAGTCTCAGCTGGACTATAAATGTCTTGGAGCAGGAAATTACCTATCAGTAAATCACTTCTATGTTTTCACAAATCTTTTGGATATTTTTGATTGAAATAGATTTGTGGGGATATAAACTTCCTTAACTGCCTGCATCCTTAAAAGTGGCATTTAATCTTGGATTACAACTTTAAAGGGATGGAATTTGTGCCAAGGCAGTCCAGACACTTTACTTTCATTGTTATCTACTCATTCAGGTGGGTATGCTGATAAGGATGGAATTTGGTTTTGGTTATTCCATTTGCTATTTTACAAGGATCAATAATTCACTACTCTTGATAAATATCAAGTGGTTTTTTTATAGCATTCATCGCTACAAGTCTGAAAACACAATATCCTAGATGATGAAAGACAGAAAAATTATTACAGAGAAGCGGCATTCACTGTGCTCCTGATTGTAAATATATCTGAAGTTCTTTTAAATATGGAAACATATTTACAGCAGCATATTACTAGTCTCCATCTCCCTAGACAGAATACTACTTTGCGAATGACACATTGCTTTTGTTGCTGAGTGTTAAGTTCATTACTCTGGTAACAAGTAGCATTATTCTGAATGAAGCTCCTCTCTCAGCCTTTAAAGTCTCTAAACGTAGGAACGTCTTTATAGGAAAAAAAAAAAACCCCTAGCTTTTGTATAAACTGTCAGTGAAATCATGTTGACCTTTTGTACATTACACGGGTGTATATTAACCAAGATATTCTCTGTTATTCCAGATTTGTTCTCCCAATTTAAGTGATAGTACATAAAGATTGGAAGGGTTAATTCTTCCACCCTATCCCTCTGGGGCCACTTCATTAGAATGAGCCAGATGAAGCATAAAGCACATTCTTCAATTCAACAGCTAATCTATATTAGGAAATGAAATGCTGCCAGGGTCCTTTTTCTCAGCCTGGGCCACTGGCATATGCTGGTTATGATCATACTGCATAATAACACTCTGGTACCTAAAGGAGTGGGCGGTTATCAGCTGACAATACTTCTAGGACTGGGCTTATTCCCAAACTCTCCTTGGGAACTATTTGGTTTGGTAAAAGCTGATCCAAGCAAAAAGAATAGCCGTGACTGCTCTATGAATTTAGTCATTTAGACTATTTGCACCCTGACACTGTTTAACTTTCTAATTTAGATATAGTCAACATGACTAAAGTATATGGATTCATTGGAAGCAATAGCATAAACTCAAGGGAATCCAGCAGGGCTGGGATGATAACTCCCAAGTGTGAGTCAACCTATACCACAAAATGCTTATGCTGACATTTGCTTGTTAGAATGTCTAATCAGGTTCGGTTCAAACCTAATTAAATCAATAGAGGACTTTTCTACTAACTTCATCTGTACTTGAAGAAAGTAGAGCCTCAGAGTTTAAGTACGTTACTCTTCTTCTGTGACATGTCCATGCTCCATTCTCCCCAAGGGTGTCCCTGGTCATATTTAGGATTGTCTATTCAGTAGGGGTCCTTTTATTCTCCCTGTGGAATTATACTGCTCTCCTTGGAGCTTCTCTTTACACCTGTCATTCATCTGCCTTGCATCCATACATATGCCTCATCAGACGAAGTTTTCAAAATCCCAGCTGGGGTTTTCCCTCCTTTTTGCACTGGTTAAATGGTTCACCTACAGACGTTTCAGAGTTTTCCTATAATACTGTCATCCACAGAACAGCGCTTTCTTTATGTAACACTTAGCATGAATGTTTATTCAAAACCAGAAGGTGGTGCTGGAATGAAAAACAAATCTATTCCCCAGCATTTGTTACATGACATAGTTCAGCTTTGCTCTGGCAGGCAGGGAGGCCCAGAAGAGTGGATTAATGGAATGAAATGAGGCTGAGGACCTAAAGGCACCACTGTATAAGATTTGGAGATTTCATTTTGGGCTAGTGCTAGTCTGGTCCACTAGTGTGGATTGAGTAGCCGTTTGTGGCTGGAGCAAATTAAATGTACTCCTGGTCTTCCAGCTTAGTTTCATCCAAAGGAATTCAATTTGTGCACTCCAAGATGACTCAGTGATGGTAAGTGGGGACAATTGGGACATCAATTTCAAAGTGCACTCTGGTTCAAACTCAAATGCACCCATAACTTCATTATTTGGGTCAGGAAAAGGTCTGAGGATATCAGAAGAAATTTTATATGGATGTTTGGCAAATATTGTCAAGTGATAAATCTAGACAACACTGAAAACAAGCAAAAGGTTGCAGTATTTACCTGAACGGTACAAGTGAACAACTGCTCCTGCATTGAAACACCATTACAAAGTAGAAGATAGGACACTGAAATCAAAACGGTGAGAAAGGAAAAGTCTAGAAAAACCCCCAAACATTAGGTATTAATTAGAAAACAGCAAAACATCAGAGAAGGAACATAGAACTGAAGACCAGGAGCTGACTCTTAAAAGCAGACATCTAGTCTATGTTAAATTATGGTTCTGAAACACAGTTTCAAGCAATTTTTTATAAACTGTTTCTTAGGGGAGTTGAATTTAGATTTGTACTTTACTGTCTTAGTATATATACAGCACAGCAGGTTATAAATAGTGCACATATAAAACCGAAATAAAGAGTCATTAGCATCTCTGTCTTCCCTGATCCCCTTAATTAGGAAACATCTGTGGTGTAGTCAGTGTTCTTTTCCATAATTGCTTAATATGGGACAGGATGATATGAAGCCAAAATATGTCTTTGAGAGATTTTAGCTCACCAATTTATCATGCGTATGTTTTAAATGTTTTTAAAAGTTTTTAAAAGCATTTTTATCATAGAAAGAAATGATACATCATAGAAAGCCACCAAGATATGTCAACAGCTTTTAGCTTCAAAAAGCAGACTTTTTTCTTGATTGGTTGAAGTTTTTTTAATAATTTTCTTAATTGAAAGCAAAGATAAGGGATGGCTTGCATAGGGATGCTTTACTGAGAACTGGGAATTTATTAAAATTAATAAGAGTGAGATTTCTTTCTTAGGAAGGTATTGTACCTAGGTGTTGTAACACATGTGATTTTAAAATCTAAATTGGCAAAGGCCTATGAGGTATTAAAGTACAAGAATGTAGATTAGGAAAGTTCAAAAATAAATCTGAGTTTGGGGATTTTTTTCTGTTGAAGCATGAACACTATTAATTTTTAAATATACTTCTCTACCATGTATTTGTTATAGTTAGTAAAAGAAAAGAAAATCTACATAGTGCTACTTAATAACGTCCAGTGGCAGAAAAAAAGAAAAAGTAGTGCATTTTTCTCCCACTTATAAAAAAGCAAAAGAGAAGAAGAGCAAACTGAAGGGAAAGCTTGTTTATGAAGACAGAAATATAGGGAATGAATTTATCTGCGAGTGTCTGTGCTTGGCTGAAAAAAGACCATATCAGAAAGAAATCTTTTTAAAAAGTGGTTTTATTTCTTCCTTAACAATAATTGTTGCATGACATCCTGGGCAAAAGCTGTTCATTTGTACTTTTATGTCCTTTAAAAGTCCTCACAGAAATTAACTATGCACCTATGACCTAAGATCCCTGTAAAGCATGGCAGCTTAACTTTATGGTTTAATAATCTGTTAGAATTTGAATTAATAATTTTGGTTGCCAGATAATTTCTTTGGTTTTGTACTTGTTTTCAGCAGACAACATATGTAGGTTAAGGGAGAGTGCTAACCTTTTAGAAGGAAGGGACTGTCAGAATAAACTTTTATTGCTCTTATCTTCCTCTTGTTTTCTTATGGGCTGGTCTCAAACATTACTTCCCACCCTCAGTTCTTGATCTGTGGGCAAAATAATCCTTAAAAAAAAAAAAAAAAAAAAAAAAAAGGAGGGTTGTTTGACCTCTCATTTATCTGTATTCACATTATTCTGTCACTGGACTGTTGAAAAGCCACCGGAGAAGGGTAGGATGGTAGTGTTGGGGGAAGAAAGGGGATACAGGGGGAAGAGTGGAGTCAGGGAAGAGAGGTAAGGAGTCAGTCAACAGAGCCTGTTAATTTTGAGATAGCTGTCTGACTGGTTTTGTTTTGGGAGGATAGACTTTCTCACTGTTAAGTGACCGAATTATTTTTCTTTTTGTCCACCTTGGGCTGTGGAATGATGAGGGCCCCCAGAAGAGTAAATTACAATTTGATGGCTGTGGTAACAGAGAGGCTGAAAAGTCAACGAGGTTGTTAAAATAAGCCTTTCCTCCCATGCATTGCCATACATGCCAGCACCAAGTGTTCCTGACAGGAGTGAGAAAATAAGTGAGATAAAATTCCAATTAGATCAGTTTAATTCAGTGATGAAGGTGATGTTCTAAACACCAAGAAAAAGGAGTGAGAGCAAATACCAAAGCTGCTGCAAGACCAACTCCTAGTGTAATATATGGATAATGACATTTAAAAAATCTTCATTTTTTTTACTTGCCTCCTAGTTCACAAGGAGTCGTTTTTCTGACATGTTTTCCATTCACAGTCCCCTCAGATTTTAACAATGTATTCAGCTTGTGTCAGAATTAATTCTAAGACAGTGACAGCTCCTGGTACATACAATCAAATATTACTACAGGATCAGTAAAATGTTGTGAAGGTATCTATGATCAAGTCAGAGGAGTATGGAAAATATGTGTAACTAAAAAAAAAATCATTGAATATTTAAGTTAAAATCGTCTTAAATCACCCCTCAGTTAAGAAGTGGGTCAACCTAGAAAAATAGAGGGTGACCAAGTTGGCCATATGAAATATCATAAGCATTATTGGACAGATCTTTTAGCAGTATCTTAGGGCTAGTTCCCTTCCTCTGGCTACACCCAGTTTACATTATTAGGAACTAAATGGGACATGAATAGTTGTCTAATGCAGGTTTTACTCTGTCTCTGCAGAACACCTCTCCCATAGTCAGGATCCTAAATCTTTTCACAGACTAAGGGCTGAGGTAAATTTGGACAGTGTAAATATTTTATGATGGTATTCTGCTGGCGGAATGTAATAAGGACAGTTGTCAGGCTTCTTGTAATTAGGGCTGAGTTTTCAGCACATAAATAAAGAAAAACAAGACAAGAACTCATGGGCTTGTACTTTGTGCCTAGGACAGAGATTTTAAAAGTCTCCCAAAAGGAAAAGGAAGGGTGATTTCTCTCTATTGAAGATGTTTACTGCATATTATTTATACTTTTTTATTAATCCAAGACTTCGGGGGTTTTCTTGGTCTGCATCAGGAACCAAGAAGCTGTTATCCTCCTGCTTTATAAGGGAGAGAGAACAAATGGAAGAAGCAGAGGTTAATGACCTTCTTTTATAATCAGAAACTTGCCATACTTCAGGCATGTTGCGTGGGGCAAGATCATTCCTTAAGAATATTAAAAATCTCCTGGAGTTCAGTGGAACAACCAAAACTACATTCTTTCCTGCTGCAGGGTCCTTTGACCTTGTCAATGGTTTTGTTTTCTCCTGCTGTTTCCCCATGGCATATTACAGATTTGGATACATTTTCTCTTCTATACTATAAGTCTTAAGTTATCGGATACTGGGAAGAGGTAACTGGCACAGATAGCCTACAAACTTTTCTGGATTAGGCTTTTGCTTGTGATTATAAGAGTCTGGACCTGATGATCCCAGTGTGGGTCACTAGCTGTGTTTCTGAAAGCTTTTGACTGATTTTCAGTAAGGATGCTGATACTGAAGATGGAAAAAGAGGCACAATAGCTTTGGGAATATAGAAAAATGTGTTACAACAGCTGAAGTGGGGAACCAAAAGTCAAACGACTTAATGTGCTCAGGTTGGGGGAACCAGATAATCTCCTTGCAATACTGCATGAACTCACACATGAAGTTGCAGATCCAGCAGCAGAACTTCTAAATAAATCTGCTAGATTAGGGAAGGTATAACTGGAAAACAATCAACATAGGACATAAATTTACAAAATAGAAGATAAAGAATGGTCTACATAACTACATGATATGTTAGTTATGTGCAAGGCTTTAGAACACTGCAAGAATGATTAAAAATGTAGAGGTAAACAAAAACAGAATGCAGCACGGATTTACCCATCTTGCATTTTACCAAAACAATACAATGTCTTTTTTAGATGACAGAATTTCTAAGACAAGGAGATCAAAATCAGTTTAATTTCTTAGAACTCCAGTGAAGAATTTTATGTGACTTCATGTAAAGACTTTAATTAGTTAAGATAGAGACAATTAAACACATTTAAGAATTGACAAACTTTACTGACACTCTTTACTCAAAATGTCTTTATTCAAAAATTCATTGAGTGGTTCCACTAGTGACTTTGACGCAAAAAGTAGGAGTATGCTATGTTTTTTACTAACAAAGTTAGAAAATGTTGTTAATACAGAGAAGGACAGGAATATCTTATAAAGGACTAAATAATCCTGGGTACACAAAAATGCCTATGTAATGAATGTAATAGTACAACAGTGAAAAACTGAGCACTGATGAACTACGAGGAATTTCTGCTATAAGATGAACTGACTGAAACAAACAAGGTGAGTAACCTTGGAGAACTTCTTGTTCCTAAGATGAAAATGTGCCGGCATCATGAAGTATCATGAAGCTAGGAAATTTAAAAAAATAGCTGTAATCTTAGGTGGTATCTTGTGAAATATTCCCAGTAGATCTGACATAGTAATGCCATTATCAGAGAGTTTTTGAGTGAGGGGAATTTCAGAAGAGCCTCCCAGTCTGGCATAGCTGTGTGCTATTCTGCTTATCTGTACATTAATTCAAGCTGGAATGGGAGCAGAGGAAAGCTACCGGTAGATCAAAGTAATGAAGAGTCAAACATGTAAGAGAAGGCAAAAAATCTTGGCTTGTTTTTTAGGGTAGGGAAATGACTGATGAGAAAGCGTATTTTTCTCTATCAATAAAGAGAGAAAAGCTATGTAAACTGAAGGATGCAGCTGGCCTCAAAATACTTGGATGCAAAATGGCTAGTAATTCATGTAAGATGGGAGATTCTTATTCACCTGAAGATTTCTAGTTCAGTCTTCTTATATTATTAATGGGTGTTAAAACCACCTCTGTGGTTTCAAGATGGAAATGGGTAAATGTGTTAAGGAGAATAATATGTGATTACGTACTTACTATGTCTGGATGTACTGCCTGGAAAATGGAATCCACTATTCACCCATCAGTCTTGTATTTCCTAAAAAAACTGGCTAAATCACAAGCCCTTTAACTTAACAAAAAAATGTATCAACTTTTACTTTACTTTTTGCTTTCCAGATCATTTTGTTTTCAGACATGTCTGCCAAAGTTCAAGGGCTGCAGTCCTACTTTTTTTCCTAATAAAATTCTCATTTCTCATATAATAGCAGTACTCCAGCAACAGGGTCTAAGAATTTGAAATCTGGCTTATAATAACGCCCCAAACCCCAGCCAATTCTATATGGTCAGAAGAACCAAGAGGCTTCAGTCAGGCAGTTCTCCCCTGAGACCTTCTGATGACAAGGAATAGACAACTAACTGAGAGCTTTTTTATGCCTCTCCACAAATCCCTGATGTGCACACATTTTAAACACTTGTGTGCCATCCTGTTTCCCCCTCCCACATGTCAAGAAAGATAATGTAGCAACAAGTAAATGTTTGGGGAAGGACGCTAAGGGATTTGGAAAGGCATCCACCCATGCAAGATGCAATGAATTAGGATAGGACTTGTCAGACTGGCAAGAGATGACTAAGGAAGGGTATCATAGGTGTGTGTGAAATATAGGGAAGGTGGGTATGGATCAATTGCTTACCGCTTCTTCCAGTAAAAAGAAAAGAAAGAGTATGCTAAATGAAGCTAGAACATGACAGGTTCTACGCAAAAACAAGGGAGGCTGGTTTACCAGTAGCATGCAGTTAAGCTGCATAACTCCTTGCCTCAGGATACTGCTGGGCCTGGCTCAGAAAATCTCTGAGCTGTCTGCTGCTGGAGATGAGCCGAGTATCCTGGAGAAGCATTGTTAAAGCTTGACCTGATCTTACACTTTTCCAGTCTTTGCTACTGCCAGTATCAGCTGGGCAAGGTGGAGTTTTGTTTTGACCTGACACTTCTCTTTTCTTGTATTAACTCTTGTAAAAGCTGGAAAGGGTAGTTCAGTTTTGAAGCTTGCAGAGGAAACATATGTTTGTCTGATCCACAGCAAGTTTGTGTACTGATGTGACCATAGGTCTTCTACAAGCTATGCATCAAGAAAAACAAGAATTATTTCCTTTCTGACTGCCCCACAGGCAGCCAGCTAAAGCTGCCTGATCAAGATGCAGCACAACACCAGCAACACTAAATGTTTTCAAAATCCGTTTTATAAATTCAGAAATTGGTCCAGAGAATATTGCAGGGTATTTCAACAGGGTCTGGAGCAATGACCAACCAAGGCTTCTTCCTATCTCCAATATGCTCCCATTCTTTGTAAAAATGGCATCCTTTACAAATGTGCTTACTGGCGTACTGTCTCAGCTGCTTCCTCCCCTGGCAGAATCAGTTCTAATTCTTTCTTTTCCTGCCCCTCAAGCCCCACAAAACCAAGTTAGGAGGGAGCTGCACTGCAGCTAATTGGAAGGAAATGAAGGAGATTTAATTTGTCCTCCTATTTCATTGCAAATAGAATTGTTCCAGTCAGCTTCTCACATGCAATGCTGGTGAATACGTGTGACAGAGCAGGTTGAGTCTTTAAGTGGTGATTATTCACAAGAAACAGAAGACTTGGCTTGCATTTCAGAGGGCAGGCTGTGTTTCCAGGGCTTTGTAGGAAGAGAAAAAAAATGAACTGTTTACTTGCAAGCTGAACATACTTTATGTGGAAATTATGGGGAGATAATCAGTGTGAAATCCCATGCCATGGTTTTCAGAATAAAACCACAGTTTAAATTAATTAGGAGAAAGCTGACTGTACTTTTGCCTTATCCTTTTTAACGGCAACACTTTTACTGTTTTCTCAGTATTTTTAAGCCATAGGATTTATGGTACACTCAGGTTTTTGTTTTGGGGTTTTTTTGGCATTACATGAGCAGGAAGAGTTTTGATCTTCTTTATCTCCTTTTTCTTTTCATCTTTTCTGTATATCAAGCAATATAAAACAGTGAATCAGTGGGAAGATGTTTATTTATGATATCTCTTCCCATAGGTCCAATAAATGTAGTTTCAATAGTATTTGACAGTGTTGACTTTGAAGATGGCCATTATCTTCAAGAAGTAGAGACAGGACAGTTTGTTAAGTGCCTTTGAGAAATTTCAAAAGAAGATGCAAAGTTTACATCCTTATTTTAGATTTCAAATACCAGACACAGATTGCCATCCACTTACTTAAAGCCATAGCTGGAAATTTATGCAGAAAGGTTCCCCTTTTTTTGTCATACCGTTTGCAGTTGCCAAGGTGTACACCTGTTAGTTTGCTTGATCCTTGGAGCATAGATGATTTCCCATGCATGTTTAAAAAATTATCAGCTTGAAGACCAAAACTAATCAGGCAACCCTTTTGGTTCCACTGCACCAAGCCTTCATGGCTATCAGTTATACAACTGTTTTTAACTGGGACACTCATCCAGCATAGAAATTGGGAGCTACTGTAAAACTCTTCTATCAATAGCAATGTTTGAAATATGTGCCTTGGCCTCCTGCTGTTCAAGCATTGCAAATTGTCAAATTATATGTGACAGACTGATCGTGATTTGTCTTTTTCATGACAGGGAAAAGTGTTTTTCCTCACCCTGGGGAAAAAAAAAGCATTCAACTACACTGAGAGATTGTTCTAATCCCATTTAGCTGCTATTTTGCAAAATGTTAGTTTGTTTTAACAGGCAGCTATAAATTTCTCCCAGGATAATATTCCATAATTGATGTAGGTCTTTTCCATATTAGTACAGTGTTGTATAAAAATTCTCTGCTTGCAGAGCCTACCTGATGACTTGTATTAATGAGTATTTTTATCTATTAAGATACAGGAAAATTAAAATATATTTTATGGTTATTGACTGTGCTGGTGTACTACAAAGAAAAGCCGTTCAGTGAGAGCTACACAATACCTTGCTTCACCTGTGAAAGAACAGCTGTGGTTGCCCGTGGTGGAAAATACTTGTGGTGTGAACGGTGGATGAAGTATGGCAGCACGTTCCAGTGAGAATGTATTGAACACTGGGGATAACTGTGCCGTAGGCATATTTGGGTACCGCAGTTGCATATATGCAACATAGGCATTGCTTCTTAGGCGTGATTATTCATCACATAATGACTGTGTTATAGCTGTTAGAAAATACTCTTCTCTTTTCATCACAGTGTAGGATAGACAACATCTGTTAAAAAGATCCTAAAATAGAGCTGGTGTGAGATGTAAAGAGCTTCTAGAAAAAGAAAGCAGCAACAAAGAAACTGCATGCACAATTTTTCAAACTAATAGAAGGATCATAATTTTCTGTACTGGTTAGTGAGTGGAACAAATAGCTAGTGGTCCCATAAAAAAAAAAATAATATTGAGCTCAAAACCTCATTACCCAGTGTTGTTGGCAGGTAGCACAAAAAGTAGTAGGTAGGATGGAACAATATTGAAAATAAGCCCTTCAAATTTTTGTTAAAAAAAACCTGTTCAGGATCACATTTTTAAGTAACTCCTTGAATTAGCCAAGCATATTATTTGCTGACATCTTAATTAGATAATTATATCTTAATTATTCATTGTTCATAATCCACAGCTGCCTGTAGCTGAAACTCAGCAATTGTGGTTAATTACGTATTCTGTAATGAATCTTGAGTGAGAGTCAACAGCAGAGTCTGCTTCAAATTCACCAGTGTAAGAGTAATTTGCAACGTGACTAATATCTAATATTCCTGATTCTAAAAATTCTTTAACATGCTTGTCATTTCTGAGAACTTTGGGATGGACTTCTTTGATCTGCTTTACAGGTAGCCCTTCATTTACATTAATCTGTAATTTTTTCTGTATGGATGTAAATTTTTCTGGATGGATACAAATGGATGTAGTCATATATAAGAAATAATGAAAAAAAAGGGCAAAAATGGGAATAAAAGTCTCATGGAAATTTGAGAGTAGTGTTAGCAATACTGTCAACATGCTGTTTAGCATGAAATTAGTGTAGTTTAGACTGACATGTTTGTCAATAATATAGCTCTTTTTACACCCCCTTAATGAGTATTTATAATGATCATGCAATAAATATAGTATATTATGATGAGTATACATAATATTTTGAGAATCCAGATCTCGTATTGGCTCCACTTATCTTACTCTAGGCATAGCTGTTTATGTTCATTACCTGGCCATCTGTAAGCTCCTTTCATCATTTTTCCTTTTTGTTGGCTTTTTTGAAACTCTCAGTGTCACCAAGCCTTCTTTCACGAATTTGGGAGTCTAAAATCTGACATTTGACCTACCTCCCTATGCCATCATCCTTGACATGCTAGTTATTGCGCTGTAGCATGCAGCGTACCTAGCCCTGCTTCACCAGAGCCAAACATACCATCAGGTAGGTTTGTGTAACTAAGAGAGGATCCCCCCCTCCAGAGTCATTCAAACTGCCGTGCAGCATCACACCCAACCAACACAGAGATGCTTACAAACCTTGCTGTCATTTTCTAGCCTATTTGGTCTATCACTTGGAGAGGGGATTTGATGAGACAATGCGGAGACAGTTGCAGGAAACCCAACCAGCCCACTGGGGAAGCACTCCGAGATGCTGATGCATTTCTGACACCTGCATCCGTTACTCATCAGCGCTTCACTTGACTGGGCTCAGCCTGACCACATGTAACCAGAAGTCAGTGCAGCTTTCAGCTGCTGTCATTTGGAGCAAAGCTTGTTAAGCTCTTATCAAAGCGCAGTGTTGAAAAAATAATAGAACTGTCACTAGGACGTAGCATGTTCTACAAGGAAAATTCATATGACCAAGTTTAAAGGGAAAGTATTTTTAAATTATAATGCATATGACCTTTTAATAGTTTCTGCACAACAGCAGTTACAACTGATCTATTGAATAAAATAATTAACTGCACTTATATATATATATCCTCTTACCAGTGCTTGCTCTTCTTGTCAAGAGCACAAAAAGCAGCTTTAATCAGATGGTTCAGGTCCTCACCTGCTGTGAAAGACTTCTCAGGTGGATCTGAACTTTAAGTTAACCAGACCGTTCTCTTTTGGAAAAAATCCCAGCTACCTGTTTGGGATTATTTTAAGTGTCCATCAGGCTCACAGATTGCCACTATAGCCCAGAGTGTAGTTTGATTTAGAGAAAGAGTAGTGCCAAAAACCTGTAAACTTATAAACATACTTCATGTAAACTCTCCGATGTGAGAACTTCTCAGGTGATAGGGAAAAAAGCCTCCTTCAAATGGAAAATTTTGTTTGTTCTTTTCCAGGGCAGGTGGTGGGGGATGCTCTTGAGGAGATAAAAATGGCTTTTATTTCCTTTCCCTATGCAGAAGATCAAAAGAAAGGTAGGCAACTGCCAGACTTAATGAGCCATGCTGAAGGGCTGCATCCTGATGGAATTAATGCATCATTTATAAAGTACTTCGTAGGAAAATGATTTAGCGAATCACATATCACTTTGATGTCTTGTAAAACTCCTGCTTATTAATATTTATGCCATGAATTTAACAGTTACAAATGACAAAACCATGCATGTCAATGGCTGGAAGAACACATTGTGGGATCACTGGTGTGTGGAATGGTTACAAACAGAAGAGTTCGAAAGAATCAGTACACACTGCAGGTTTTGGGACCTGAGTACAAATTGTTGACTTGGACCCAAATATATTTCACTCAGTGTGGTGGAGAGATGGAGATGTCAAAGTCACAGAATCACAGAATCACACAGAATCACAGAATCGTAAGGGTTGGAAGTGACCTCAGGAGATCATCTAGTCCAACCCCCCTGCTAAAGCAGGCTCACCTAGAGCATGCTACACAGGACTTCATCCAGGCGGGCTTTGAATATCTCCAGAGAAGGAGACTCCACAACCTCCCTGGGCAGCCTGTTCCAGTGCTCTGCCACCCTCAGAGTGAAGAAGTTCTTCCTCATATTCAGCTGAAACCTCTCGTGTTTCAGTTTACATCCATTGCCCCTAGTCCTGTCGCTGGACACCACTGCAAACAGACTGCTTCCGTCCTCTTGACTTCCGCCCTTAAGATATTTGTATGCATTGATGAGATCCCCTCTCAGTCTTCTCTTCTTCAGGCTGAACAAGCCCAACTCTCTCAGCCTTTCCTCGTAGGGGAGATGCTCCAGTCCCTTTATCATTCTAGTAGCTCTCCTCTGGACTCTTTCTAGGAGTTCCTCGTCTTTCTTGAACTGGGGAGCCCAGAACTGGACACAGTACTCCAGGTGGGGTCTCACCAGGGCAGAGTAGAGGGGGAGGAGAACCTCCCTCGACCTGCTGGCCACACTCCTCTTAATACACCCCAGGATACCATTGGCCTTCTTGGCAACAAGGGCACATTGCTGGCTCATGGTCAGCTTATTGTCCACCAGGACTCCCAGGTCCCTCTCAGCAGAGCTGCTATCTAGCAGGTCATCCCCCAGCCTGTAATGGTGCATGGGGTTCGACCTCTCCAGGTGCAGCACTCGACACTTGCTCTTGTTGAACTTCATCAAGTTCCTCTTTGCCCAGCTCTCCAGCCTGTCCAGGTCCCGCTGAATGGCAGCCCAGCCTTCCAGCGTATCAGCCACTCCTCCCAGTTTTGTGTCATCAGCGAAGTCCCTGGCAGGCTGTACACTGCTTTTGAATGGTGCTGCTCTGCTCATTCCAGATGGGTCTAAGAGGCTCTGAGCAGAGACCTATCGAGCCTGCTCTTGCCAGAAGCACAGGGCCTTGCAATGCAGATCTGTCATTGAAGGAAACAAAGAACTCAGTGATATCTTCCCAGTAGACCTCTGTAAAGGGGAATGAGTACTCCCCAAATGTAGCTGCACAGGTCCTGTTTCCAAAGACCGTGTTGTCTTCGGTTCCTGCTTCTTGGTCCTCCTACATTGAAGGAAGATGGAAAATGGCTGAAAAAGGATGTAGGGTGAGGGAATAAACAGAGCTACAACACTTCCTTTCTTGTAATGGTTGGAGGAGCCTGATGTGCTGATGGTAAGCATTTCATAGAATCACGGAATCATGGAATCATTAAGGTTGGAAAAGACCTCCAAGATCATCAAGTCCAACTATCAAACCAACACCACCATGCCTACTAAACCATGTCCCAAAGTGCCACGTCTACACATTTTTTTAACACCTCCAGGGATGGGGACTCCATCACCTCCCTGGGCAGCCTGTTCCAATGTTTAATCACTCTTTCAGTAAAGAAATTTTTCCTAATATCCAATCCAAACATCCCCCGACTCAACTTGAGGCCATTTCCTCTTGTCCTATCACTAGTTACCTGGGAGAAGAACAAACACTCACCTTGCTACAAATTCCTTCCAGGTAGTTGTAGAGGGCGATAAGGTCTCCCCTCAGCCTCCACTTCTCCAGGCTAAACAACCCCAGTTCCTTCAGCCACTCCTCACATAAGACTTGTTCTCCAGACCCTTCACCAACTTTGTTGCCCTTCTTTGGACATGCTCCAGCACCTCAATGTCCTTCTTGAAATGAGGGGCCCAAAACTGAACACAGTATTTGAGGTGCAGCCTCACCAGCACCGAGTACAGGGGCACGATTGCTCCTGCTGGCCACACCATTTCTGATACAAGCCAGGATGTTGTTGGCCTTCTCAGCCACCTGGGCACACTGCTGGCTTGTGTTTAGCAGGCTGTCAACCAGCACCCCCACCCCAGTCCTTTTCCGCCAAGCAGCTTTCCAGCCACTCTTCCCCAAGCCTGTAGCATTGCATGGGGTTGTTGTGACCAAAGTGCAGGACCAGGCACTTGGCTTTGTTAAACTTCATGCAATTGACCTCAGCCCATTGATCCAGCCTGTCCAGATCCTTCTGCAAAGCCCTCCTACCCTCAAGCAGATTGACACTCCCACTCAGTTTGATGTCATCTGTGTCTGATGTCATCTGATGTATCTGCATTTGATTTCCTCAGCAAAGAGAGAATACCTTTTTCTCTCAGTAAAAAAGAAAGTGTGGCAGCCTACCACCTTTTTTCAGTAGGGATGTCAGTAAGTGTACCCAGTTGCTTAGTCCCATATGCCAATGCTCATTCTAGAGCAGGGTCTGTAGCGTACTAAACCAAGCAGTAGTTTTCAATCTTTTCCTTGAGACATGGGACTCCAGGTGCTCAGACCTGGGCCTCAGGTTTCTCAGGTCTTGCAGTGTCTCAGACATTTTCCTCTGATTTTCATCCAACTCTAGGAACTCTGGCCTCTGGCTTAACATCTTCAAGCATGCAATGAATATAACCTTAAACAAATCATTTCTTAACCATAGTCACTTTACTCTTAAAGGCACAAATGAGTCAGAGGGCTTTGGAAAAACATACAAGCCCTGAGGCAGAGCCTTGCTTGACCTATTCTCCATTTTTCCATAACTAACATTTCAGGCTGGGCAAAGTTCCTCTTCCTTTATCTCCCCTGGCAAATTCTTATTAAGCAATTCCATGCTTAAAGTAGCACCTTCCAAATGTGGTCTCACTTCTCTGTCTTCTCTTTCCATATATCCAGACTGAGGACCTGTAGATATACAAGCTGTACTGTTTGGTTCAGCAATTAAGTGCAAATGGTTGATTCCCAATCCCTCTGTATGGCTTTGTCAATCACTGTAGCTCTAAAGCATTCTTCCCAGGCAGAAAAGCTGTCTGAAGTATTTTACAGCATCCTGCTTTGTCTTCAAATGGACAGGAGTCCAGCATGTAACAAAAAGAAGTAAAGTTCCTACTTGGAGCAAGAAATGCCCTAGCCTATCACAGAAGAAATAGGACACTGGTTTGTGTCTGGATTCACAGGGCATCCCTGACATTTGTTCTTGAACCTGTGGCTTTTCACCAAGGTACTCAGTTTTGTGTAAAATTTAGCTAGAACTAAATGTACTCACAATCCTGGCGTGTCAAGTTCCCAAACTCAGTCTTGGTAACACTGCATCGCTTCACTGCATCGCTTCACTGCATCAGGAATAGCTTAAGAGGGACTCCTCTCATTGTTTTTGTACTTTGCCTGAGGATAGAAAAGTATTACCTTTCTCCTCCTCCTTCAGTGAATATGGGGATTTATGTGTTCCTTGGAAGCATCTAGTTGCTGTTGGAGACAGCTTAATAAACATTTTTTCATTTCCTGTGGTCTGCTCTACATTCTCCAGGAAAAAGGGGAAAGAAAGCTCTCATACAAAACCTCTAGGTTGTTCAGTACAAAAACACAGGGAGATGATTCTTTTGACCCCTCTGGCAGCCTGCTCTTTACTGATTCTGCCATTTTCTACACTTCTGAAAAATTTGTTCTTTCAACAAGTTAAAATCTCACTTGGTTTGCCTGCACGCTTTAATGGAAAGATAAATATGCCTTCTCTTTTTCCTTAGTATGCAGCATGAAAATAGACAAGATCATTGGGATTTATGTGGACAAGTGTGGCTGGCTTCTAGTATTGGATTGTAAAATGCAATTTGGGATCACTAAGAACAAATATATATCTTAAAAATCTGATTAAGCACTTATTTTTGAAGGCCAGACATAAGAAGTGATTATTAAAACCATTTTTTATGCTTTTTTACTTACAGCATTTGCCATTTCAGAGGGAGCAGTTACTGTGCAGATGTAAATTTGTTTCATCATGAAATTATATATTACAGGAACAGGAAAATACTAAGATCTAAAAACTCTATGATCTGATAAATTGTCTTTTAAAATACTTCTCTAGATACTGAGGAACTAAGAGAATCTGCACAGAATCCTACTGATTTGGGGTATATTAGACTTCCACAAGTAAACCCAGTCCAGGGAGAAAGGGTTTAGCTTAAGCATATTTTTATTCTGTTTGGTACAACTAGAATTTCTGATTAACTTATTTGCTTTTGTGTGTGCTTTTAGTGGCTTACATGGGACCTGAATTTCATGTAAAGCATAGAGGGGAAGACCAAGACTCTGAAATGCCCCAACATGCAAGCAAAATGTGCATCTAAAGATCTAGAAATGTAGGAAATGCTGTGAATTTCTGACCTAGGGATCAAAACCAGTCCAGACCTAAGGAACAATGGGAAACTGCCGGAAACTCTTTTCTCTGACTATTTTCTAATTAGGAATTCAGTTCAGAAGTCATCAGTGCAGAGGCTTCAGCAGAGGTAAATGATGCTGAATGAGCGAAGCACTGCTTGGTAGGCCTTTATTTTCCCCATGAAGGGCTTCTGGATAACCCAGATGGTACAAAATTAATGTACGTCAGTATTCTTGACAAGAGGAAACAAGGCATGGATTGCCATTACCTGAGTCATATTACAGATATTTTAGAGATACATTACACACAACGTCCTCTACGGAGATTAATGATGAAATGTCCAAAGGGCTCTTTTCCTCAGTGCACATGAATATGACTGGGATGCATGAATTAGGTCTGCTATTTGGATCTCAGTATTCCAGCGAAAGGGTGTTTTTTTCAGGGAGTATGACAAGAATACTGATCTAATATTCAGTGGGCTATAGCTATTACCGGAGAGCACAGAGACTGCTTTGACAGGTATAGCTGCAAATCTGTGATCAATAATGGAAGATATATCTCAATTTATGACAATTTCTTTTATTTCCCTGATGCTCATCTCATTCCAGTGCAGCCAGGGAAATCGCATTCAACTCTATTTTGGCAGATGGCAGGGCAGGAAAACTATTTCTAGTGTGCATAATTGATTGAGGAATACCATTATTTAATGGGGTTTAGAGAAAAATAACTGCATCTATTTAGATGTGGGCTTTTTTATAACTTAATTTGAGCAAAATCAGAATGAACATAGTTTATTCAGAATGTCTTCATCATGTAATATTTCCCAGAAAATCGGTAACAAAAGTTCAACCTGCTATGATATGACTAAGTAGAGAAGGATTTTGAGAACTTCATTTCAAGCACTAGTTGTTTAACAGATTTATTAAAAGCTCTTCACACTTTAGTAAAATTTACACTTTGTGGCTTTCATTCATTTCCTCTTTGACAGGTCTAATGGGAATATGTAATGCAGCTATTGGATATTTACTTTTACTCTTTTTATTTTTCCTTTAAATAAAACTATTGGCTTTTAATAAGAATTATAAGTGAAAAAAATTCTGATAGTACAATTCAGACAGCACAGGATTATGACACGTATCTCTGAATTCATTTGGAGGTAAAGTACTCAAAACTGACAGCTATTTAAAAATTGTATTTCCAGACCACAGTAATTTAATTATTACATCCAGTGTGTTATCTCTAAGTAGCACAATTGTTCCTCATTCATTTAAATGCACCATGGCATGACATTTCTCAAAACTAAACTGTTCTTTTGCTAAATTTTTTCTGGCTAAAAAACAAAGCTCTTGTAAAAAAATCTGTAAATAGCACATAGGCTTACTCTTGAAAAAAGGGGTAAGTAAAAAAACCACATAGCTGAGAAGCACATAACTTTTGCATTCTGCATGAAACTAATTTATGTTTTTCCATTTCCCTATAATGGTATATTTATTTTGTTTTCTGAGCAGAGTCGTGTTTTCCACATAAAATTTTACTGATCATTTTTAGAGAGCTTATTTCATTTTACTGAATAATGATAGTAATTACAAATCTACTTAGTAAATAATGCATGTAATTGAATTCGATGCTGGGGTGTTCAGATGAGCTCATGAAAATAACAAATATTTCTGTGGGAAACACAGGATGTGAAATCTCGTTTGTTTAGATTTCATCTCATAGAGAATGGGACCCATCTATTTCGCAGTCCCCTTTGTTGAGACGTGTGCAGAACAGACACAATCACATAAAGATGTATCCAGTCATTCATAACAAACAAGAAATTGAATCTTACTCCCACCTTTTCTCCAGCTCCAGCTTGTCACATACTCTCCTGTACTGGTCAGCAGCAAGAAGAAGCTGTTGATTTGTAAGAAGTCGATGGACGGCATCCAAAGAGAGAATCCTAGAAGATTATCTTCACAAGTTTATTTTGGATTTTAACATTATATTGTTAAGGGCAAAATGGAACTTTTCCAATATTTATTTAGGTTGGTTTATTTAATTAACCAAGCATGTTACCATGTTAACTGACATCAAGAAATGGAGCTGCTCCTGTGGCAATTTTTTTCCCAGAATGAAGTAAATAGTGTGGAGATTAAGTGTAAAACAGGCATCACACCTGGGGCCAAATTCAGAGACAGCGTCAGCTGGTGTAAAACACGCTTTGTTAAATTCACCTATGGTGTCCTATACTGATGAAATCTCAACCCCCAAAAGAAAGATTAACACATGAGAAAGCATAAATTAAAGGGTGTGTGTCTCATCCTCACTTACTCTTAAAGTGATTTACTATTTAAATCACCATGGCAAGAGAAAGAGGCTTGAAGGCATGTAGAAGTACCCCTCACAATTTTCCCTTGTACAGTGGGCTTTCTCAGTCAGGGTAGAGCTGAAAGAGTCAGCATCAGACTGACAACCAACGTGTGGCAGAGCAGCAGATAATGGCTACAATGGTATGTGGCCAGAAAGTCTTTTGCTTGCAAAGGGCCTGTGCAGAACAGAGCATGAAGTCAAGGAGCTCTGAGGATGTCACAGCTTTTACTAGGGGCATGATAGCCCCACAAGATAGATCAAACTGCGCATGCTTTTACATATTATCATATATGCATAACTTCTACTTTCCATCTCACAGGCTGGTTTATGGTCTTTTGGGATTCAGCTCCCTTCATCTGATGGTGCTCCAGCCCACCTTGTAATCCTTCCTCTTGGATGGGCCCTAAGGCCACAGCAGTGTTAAGCTGTGCTCTTATTCCACACAGGGGGCAAATGAGCTTCCTTGATCATATGACTAAGCTTTGGGCATTTTATAGCTCCCATCAGATTCCTCTGACCACTTAGACACACAAAGAAATCTGAGCTTATAGTTTTTCCTTTGTATTCCAGTTACCTGCCCTGGTAAGTTAGGGAAGCAAAAAGGTGGGAATGATGTGTCTTTTTCTATCCAACTGCTCTGTTCTCATTTCGGGTGAGACCTTCGTTCTCACTGCAGTGCAGAGAACTGTCACTCCAACCCATTTTATTATAAAGAAAGAGGGAATGATCGGACTTACAGTCCCATTACAATGTCATTTCCAAGTAAAGTATCAAAAAATTTGTCTTCCAATCATCAGCTAAGGACACCTGTGATCATTTCTGCCCCTTGGTGGCAGAGTGCAGTGAAGTCTGCATCACTGGATGCTCATGATATCTTCTGCAGTAAGACCATGTGAGTCTATATCCTTGTGAGGTTACTTTCTTGGGAGCTGTAAGGCCGATAGCTGTTTACAATCACACAGGGTTGGCTTTTCAAGAAACATCAAGCACCAGAGCATTCATGTTGTGATCTATTCGAAACTTCATTCCTTGTTTTCACTTGCAGTCATATTAAATTAACAGGAGCTGTTCCTTCTGGTGTAGAGAAGAAAGCTCTTTGTCCATCAACCCCCAAAGCTACGAGGTTCAATTAGTGGCTCTCATGTACACAGGGACAGCCACGAGATTGCCCTACCTGTGTGATTAGTGTTCTTTATACCTCTACTCTGAAAATATTAAAAGAATCCCTTTAATCCAGTCAGATAACCACATAGAAGTGAGTAGGGGAAAGTAGAACACACCCTTTACATTCAGGTAATGCAAATAGTTGCCATATTCTTCACAGGTCTGTTTAAGTCATGCAAACTATGTCTTTGCCATAGTATGTTCCCCAAATACTCTTGTTGTCCAGTTGAGGTTGGAATTAATCGACCTCTGATGTCTCCTCTGTTACTTCTTGTGACAATCCACTTGGATTAGCCTTTAGGATAGGTCTATCTACCATTGATTCTAACTATGTCTGTGCTAAACAGATGTCACTTTGTGCTTCGCGGCAAAAGAGGAGCTCTCTTGCACAAAGTGACAGCATTTCCAATGGACATATTGTTCTAGTTGGAACTTTAGCAATACAGCATCTCTTTTGGCAAGTTACTCAAGAGGATCCCAAGGCATTTTTTTACTCAGTAGGGTTCCAGACCCACAGATTATTTGATTTTAAGTGAAAGAGCAGAAAATAAAGAACAAAATTCATTCTTACTCTGGACTGAAATTTTCCTCAGAGTATTTTTCACAGTTTGGGAGCTGCTCCTGACTATCTCAAACTTCTTGACCACTTTAAACATAAGTGTTTGTGGAACTACATTGTGTTCTGTCATTCTAGATATCACACTAATTATAAGTAAGGTGCAGCATAAATTATGGACAAAGTCAACAAAAGCAAATGGTTTATGCTAGAAATGACAAATTTCAAAGGCTAATGGAAATTCCCTGTTACCAATGGGTCAAAATTCAGGCTGAGAAAAGCAACATATGCAAAATCTATACTGTTGATTTTCTTTTTAAGTGGTTGCATTTTGTCCTAAGTAGCAGAAACATTTTATGCATTTGAGCCTGAGGTGCAATAATTACTTTAGACCTAAGAAGCATGAACACAGCCATGACAAACAGTCCTATTAGACATATGTTGCAATCCTAAAAGAACAGAGTCTTCTGCCCATCTCTCCCTTAGCTCCACTTTTATTCACTATCAAATTTGTACATAGCTATTTCCTGCACAATCTGGTGAGGACAGTGTTTATGTTAAGTAAATGTCTGTGCAGCTCATAGACCACTGATTACGTAAAAGGGTTTTCATAGATTACGTTGCTGTAGAGTCTTTCAGGATTACAGTAACACTAACAGAGGTAGCTGCATCTCTGCTCACTTTAGGCAGTTGTGTACACATATTCCAGGCAGACGGAAGTTATTCTCCAATAATTGTGTTCAATAAAAACAGGAATTGATTAACTTTATCTCATCAAGTTCTACACAATGCAGTTTTGAGTGCATTTTATCTTGGAAGACTTGTTTTATAATAAAATTGGACAATTAAGTAACCTATCAGCTAATTTTACCAAGCTTTAACTCTTACATTTTCTCTCACTCAGCCAAAAAGAATAGATTTACAGAGTGTCACTTGGATACTTTCATTCAAACAAACCTAAAATACAGCAGCATTTTACTTACACAGAAATCCATAATAATTTTGGAAAGCTAAAATGAAGAATTACATGTTTCAATTCCTAGAAATGAACTATTAAAGTCATGTACTATAGATAAATAATACATATATCATAGTATAACAGCCGTTATCTTCCTAGCTAGCCAATGTGTTGACTTCTTCCTTCTCATGAAGCTCCAGCAGCAATGTAGCATGGCCTTAGCTTCACTTCATAACGTCTAGCTTCTCCAGACAACTGAGAGTGAAGTTTTCTTCTCTTCAAATGGAGATCTGGTAACTTAGCTTCGTTGATGTTCTATGGCAAGAGGGAACAACCCTTTTGATGCTTTTTGTTGTACACTGTGACCTGGTGCCATCTCTAAACAAAAATTCACTTACCTCTTTTAAATTGTTTTCTTTCATTTTGTTTAGATGAATCTATGAATTTTTCTTCCTGACTTTTATGCCATAGATGTATTGAAAATCTGTCAATCCTTATGAAAGGTCTGAAACACAGGACAGCTTTACTCTCTTTTACCTAAAAGAACAAACTTTCTAGATGGCAGTCTTGTCCATACCGTAACAGCATTTTTCAATCAAATGTCTAAAAATCACAGGGATTTTTTTTTCATTTTGCCTACATTAGAATGAATCCTAACACTTGGGACATTATGGTGCTACCAAATGGAACCTCTGAGGAGAACACCATGTTTTTTCTACAGCCATTTTTCTTGGTTTACTACATCTCCTGATGATGTGAAAAAGTGTACCCTCCCATTCCCATTGAGAACATATTCCTAGCAAAAGATCATTAAGAAAAGCAAATTCCTTCTTTTGAAAATAACAGTATTTTATAGCTGCATAAAAGCTGAAAGACTTCCAAAAAACTGGAAAAAAAAATCCCAATGTTTTCTTAAAGCTGAAGTATTACCAATTCTTCTCAATAACTCAGATCTTCAGGAAAAAAAAAGTTGAGGGAACTTTAACAAGTACCAACTTTCTGAAACTTCAGCAATTTATTTTAAACAGGTCTCTTAGTTTCCTCCACTTTGCTGAGTATTGGGATATTTGAATCATTTACCTTCTTTAACTGAATTATTTTGCACACCGCAATCCAGATTTTGCAGTATCAACAGCTCATCATGAAACAGAGCCAATGCAACACTAGGAAATAGCTAAAGCAAGAGAAGAAACAGATTTGTTTTATTTTACACATATTTTCCTTAGAAATCAGTGATGAGGGTAAAGAAAATCCAGAACACTTATAAAGCTTTACTAAAAAATGTTTGGATAAAATGTATTTCATATTTGTGAAGTTTTCCACAGACTGTCGAAGACTCAATAGTAACTACTGCCAAAACCTTAATTTCAGTCAGTTTTACTGCACTTGCCTTTTTCCTAAAAGTATTTTGCAAAGAACAAATTTAGAAGATAATCAGCAGTCTGACTTTGAAAGTAGCAGGAAATATTAACAAAGCAGCATCTTTCAACAGTGCTATGTGAGATGGTGTTTCCTTCTCTTTAGAAATAAAAGTAATATCCCTGTTTAAACTTATTAGTAATGAATACTGGGAACATGTGTATATGTTGTGTACATGTGTATACAAGTCTATAAAAGCAAATAATTTTGCATGCAAAATGTCTTCTATGAGGCTTATAGGAACAAAATACAGTCCAGACACACTTCACATCATTGCAAAGGATGTCACCATTTCACAACTGTACAATCGTACACTGTTCTTGGGGTATATGGGTAAAAGAGGATTTGTCCATTTGATAGCTCCCAAGGGTAACAATAAAAAAAAAACCTCTATAAGAGACATGAAAAAGATAACATATGTAGCTTATTTGTGAAACTCTTTTTACTCTTTTTAGCTTCCACGGCTGAGGATTGTAACATTTAGAATTTCTAAATGTTTAATCTCAAAAAAAAAAAAAAGTGATCTTATAGAAGATTTAGAGTGATCAGACTCTTATCTTTCTGTTTGGAAAATCAAAACACACAATTTTCTTACAGCTGGAGGACCTTCTTCACAGCTGTGGAATGGAAATGTCATCTTTGCATGATTTCTCCCAGCTTCCTGGAATTTGTTTATTTTATGTGTGTATCATAAATGCAGTATATGTCCCTTTTCTGTCCTTCAACCTTCCCTAGAATACCACATGGCTACCACTAAATTAAAAGAGGCTTTCTTCAGTTTAAAGTGAAGTAAAACTGGAGAGACATGTGCTCTGGAGTAATAAGGAAAACATGGAGATTGAAAAGTATTTAACATTACTTACTGCTATGTTTGCAAATGTCAAAGACCACTCGCAGATGGAGGTTTTTTCTGTATTTAAAGACTTTGTTGTCCACAAGAAAGACATGAAATATTTCCATGAAGATGTCAAGGGACAGCAGGATGGTCATTAATACCAGTGTACAGAATGGGAAGGAAAAAAGGCAGAGTCAGGAATGCTTGTAATGCCACAGTGCAAACATGACCCAGGGCACAGGCAGAGAACTCCTGCCCAACAGCAACAGGGACTACTGCAGAAACTGGGCGTTCGAGTTAACTCCTTTTCTGCCACCTTGGTTCCTTCTGTTTTAAGCACCTTCTCCCCAGCTGAAAGAAACCAGAATGTCAAGAGTGAACAGACAGAATGAGATTTTTTTTGGAAAGAAAGAAATGCTAAATAGCTGGCCAGCTATAGCTGCACATCCAAGGTGAAGGTACACCTGCTCCCACATCTTTTATAGCACTCTCCTAAATACCAAAGATTTTAAAGAAACAGATTTACCAACACTTTCTTGCACGGTATCAAAACACCAAAAGCAGGCTCAGTCAAGTAGAGTCTAGTTTTTACTTCTACACATTGGGAACATTTCAGATACATGATCTCCAGGGAAGCTGTACAGCCCAAGAACCTGCTCCAAAATATCTTCAAGGTGTTCTGGCCTGGCCAACAGCTTCTGTGTGGGGAACAGAAGTTCACAAAAACAAGACAAGTCTTTAGACTAAATAACAGCAGCTACTTCATCCAAGAGATCTGTTTGATAGATACACTAAAATACAGAAGGGCATTAGCCAAAGACTAACAATCTGGTGGTTCTATCAAAAAGTAGAAAAAGGGATGGGTGACCAGGTTTTACTCACATCATGCTGGTTTTCATCTTCTCTTAAAGACCAGAAAACAGTGAGATATGATCATTTCAAGCTCTAATGAGAGAACTGTTTTTAAGCCATTGTCAATCAGCTGCTTTGGTGTCTACTAGCTTTTATTATCAGGCAGGTATTTCTTGTCTAGACCTTCGTATATGAGTTACACTTGTGCTTTCATTAGCATGGTTTCTCAAGTGCCTGCCAGTAATACTCCAGGAGACATGAGTGGCAGCTGCCACTTGTGTGTTTTTTCTTATCATCTTCCTACAGCGGAAAATGTTCATGAAGCAAAATTGTTTTGTCTGGTAGATTTTACTTCATCATACGTACATGCTACAATGTGCTTGTGTTAAACAGAGTAAGATCAAGGAAATGATGGCTCCTTGTTCCTGTAGGAGTTTATTTCACTGTCTGGCACCAGAGCTGAAAGTCTCCCGTCTCTTGCAAAGACTCTTACCCTTGGGGTAAAAAGTTGTATTACGGTTGAGGGTCTGCCAACAACTTAAATTGGAATATACCTGTTTAGTAAGACCCAGCATTTTTTAATTTACTGATTTAATTTGTACTTGTTCTTCAATTAATGATCAACTATTCCTTTTTTTTTTTTTTTTTAAACAGAAGAGTTTCTGTGAGGATGTTCTCCTTTTGATCAAAGCATCTGAATGACTGGATACACAGTGATGTGAGATTTTACAGCTCTTCAGGGCTGTCCTGAAGAGCTACTGGTCTGCCAGCTCACAGTACTTTTTTGGTGTTTTACAACTTGAGATTAATTTTTGTTTCATTTCCACTCTTTTTCAGGAGAAAAATATAGCTCCTAAACTGAAAAGGCTGAAAGGACTAGGGAAGGAAAGAGTTTCAAGATTATAAAAAGATAAAGCTGAACATAGGATGAGAACAATAATGGAATAAATACAATCATATTGGTCCTGCTTTTTGCACCTCTCTTTATCCTGAGTATTAGCTTCTACTGGTTTTCTTACTGTTCTATGTGAACAAAGCAAAATATTTACTTTCATCATGAAGTATTTACTGTGATCAGTAAAGCTGGATATCATACACTATTAAGACAGTTGTATAGTTATGCTGAAGATTTAATGAATCACTAAATTCAGAGTGAAACAACAGAGCAGGTATGGTTACTGAATCCAAAATATTGCAGCTGTGTAGAGATATTGGGATAGAAAGACATTAGAGTTACCTTTCAGCTAATGAAAGCTGAGAAATTTCCTAATAAAAAAGGAAAGAAAAAATGTTAATGAGAAATGTTAATCTAAATCTAAGTTAATCTAAGAGAGTTGTGGTTCACAGCAAAGTAGCATAAGCAGACAGAGCACATCTAATTCTCTCCTTGCTATTCTAAGTTTACCAAAAATAAAATTCCAGCCCCCTGAATGTAGGCAGCACGCTAGAGTAAGGAGCATTTATCTACATGAAGACATGCTCCTGCATCCTGTATCACCTCTGCTTCCTTCCTTCCTTCTTATCTTGTGATCAGGCTGAGTAAGAAGGCTAAACACTGTGCTGTCTTCAGTGCGAGCCCTGTTCAGAAAGAACCCCCACAGTCAAAACACAGGTGGATCACATCTAGTATAGTATACACGTACCCCTCACTCTTTATATGAAAAATAAGGCCGAAGGGTCAGATTTAGCATGAGCAGAGAATGCTGTGAGACTGTGATATACCTTATGGCGCACATCATACAGAATCATTCCAGCAGCGAAACAGGTGTCTCATCAAAATTGCGAATCACCTAGAGCCACTCTAGAAGTTTTTGCTTCTACGCTGAAGAAAGGAATTATGCATTTCCTTCTTTCTACATCTTTGAAAATATAACTTGGAACACTGAAACAGAAATATATCACAGCCACACACAAAATTGTTTTAAAAGGTCTTCTTTTCTTCCAAATATTTCAGTGATTTATGGATTTATACTAATCACACTCAGTTTAGACTCTGGGATATGTAATTTGGATAAATACCAATATTTTACTACCACTGTCTATTAATAGTTTTGATATAAGTCATTAATGTAAGATCTAGGGAAAATGAAGTAATAAAGGCTTCATTTTTCTAGGACTTTAGATTAGACATGTGTTATTCATATATGCAGATATAAAACAGTAGTCATAGTATTGCTGTAGTTGAAGGCAGACCAAGATCTGACAGCTACCCTCATACCAGTTGTATGTAAGAAGTGATACTCCAGTCAAAATTTCAAACCATGTTATACTAAGAAACACAGGTATATTGTGAGTCTGTTCAGGAGGGAGAAGTAGTTGGGCAGAGACCTTTTCTGCGTGATGTTCTAGGTATGTAAGAGTGGAAGAAGACAAGAATAAAAGACATGAAAGAAACAAGACAAAAAAAATTCCCCAAACCACAGTGGGTATTTTTACATTGTGTTTTGAGAGATGGCCAGATAGTGAACATGGAAACATGGCTCCAGGTATTGCTTCCGTAGCAAAATAAGACACTATCTCTTACACATAGTTAGTGGTTCGGCATACTGTTGACATGCTATTATAGCTCAGCATGAGGCAGTTTGGATACTCTTGGGCACACCTGCATACCAAATCTGTAGGCTGCCTGCAAGCGTTTCTGCAATCATTATACCTGCTGCCTAGGAGTTGTTTGCGTAGACTGGAGGCAAGCAGAGCTGGAAATATGCCATGCTTCTGGCTTCTTGGAGACTCCTCTTTAAGACTGGTATTGACAAAGCCAAAGACTCCAGTAACATGATCCTGAAAAAACCCTCCAAACTCCCCTGGAGAAAGTATTTGTGTTGGGTGCTGATTGCCAGAGATTTGAGTTAAATGATAAGGGATTTTTAAAAGTAAAAATAGATGGACAAAATAACCTGAAATGAAATCAACTTCTCTTTTAAGACAAATTAATCTGAGGCCGGGGGGAAAAAAAGGTGTGCGAGTACCAGTAAGAGTGGCAGGTATTTTGAGATACAACAAACACTTCTTCCTGCCATCTCTCAAAAGCAATAAGCAGTAATAACTTTTAGCTGTCATAAATTAATGCTATGCCTACCTTACAATATTGATATTGTGCAAATCTTTCCACGATCGTGCAAGAAAAGAGAGCTGCATCCTCAGCAGAGCTATGCAGCCTTAGAGCCACACAGGGCGTACAACCAGGCACACAAGACATACCTTGCCTTTCCCCAATTCCGCACCTGCTTGCGGGTTAGCAGAAGGCAAAGGGATAGCGTTTTCTGTCTTGTGATTTTAAGGCATGTAATTAACCTGCTTCTATTTACTGGATACACAAGTGCTCCCGTGAGAGTGAACTCCTTTGGGGAGTGCAACAAATAAACAAAATGGACTGGCTGTTTAATCAAGTAATTGCCCTAACGATGCCCTTCTAGGCACAAACATTGGTGGGTTTGAGAGAGAGCTTGACTGTTGTTGACTTTTGGTCATGTTACAAAGGCCATTTATTTACTCAGATTTCTTCTCAGAGAAGAGCTGAATGGGCAGAGTTATTTCCTCTGATCATGGAGGAGAGTTTTTGACATTCTGGATAATTTGATTATATTTTACTACTCTGTAGCTTTTCTTTACTTAGTTTACTTATAAAAATAGTACCTTTTAAGATATATTCCAACTCACTAACCAAATTTTAAGAAATGTGTACTTTTTTAGGGGGTCTAAGTATTTAGTCTATAAACAAAATTCCAAAGAAAAAATAAGTGTTAATTCAATGAGTTGTCTAATTTCAGATCAGTAAGGTGTATGGCTGGCTATATTTACAGGGAATTCACTGAGCCAACATAAATCCATGGCCAACTGTATTCAAAAGGAGAACTGGAATACTCCCAGGAGAAAAAAAAAAATACTACTTCCTAAAAAAATACACATTTAATTAGAAAATTTTTATCATGCCATCTTAAATAAAAGAACTTTCTTTCCAAGCTTTAGTCATCCTTGACGATTTTTTTTAGCAACTATAATCTTAAAGTAAGCAGTCCTCAGCAATTATGCATCTATAACACTGCCCCAGCAGAAAAGTAAACCCAGAGAAATTAATACTCCACAGTAGCAGAATAAACACCACACTCCTATATCATCCTTCCTTCAAGTGTGTTTTGGCTGTGCAGGTCTGAACTTTGAAACTGCTGCTCCACGTATCGTTCACTACCTGAGTCCTCCAACAGGTTGCTGTTGCAGTGTCTAAATCTGGAAGAAAGGAAGTGCAAAGCTTATTAAACCCCTCGCACTGCTATCTTTCTAGTACAGCTTTGACTACACTTGCTTTCTGTAGCTACAATAAGTTACTCATAATCATCTAGTAATTAATGTTCATACACACTGATCCTTCTCCAGCTCATGAAAAAAACCACCCAGGTACTCCTGTTGATAAGAGCAACGAGATGAACAGCAATGTTATGCCCAAAGATGCTTCCCCTCAGACAATCATTGTTATTTTCCTCTTATTTGGCTGGAGTATGTTGCGTCTACCCTTCCTCTGTCACGCTTCAAAGCATCTGATCTTAGTGGAACTGTTCACATGCTTAAAGTGGGCAACTGCTGAATATCTGGGGGAAGTGGGCTCTATATGTCAGCAAGACCTGGACCTACAGCACTACCAGCAACTCGTCACATTTTAGTAATTGAATTTCTAAGTGCTGGAATCAGTACCAATATGTTAACCTGTCACCAGTCTTACTCCGTTAGGACTGGGTCCATGTCCACTTTTAATTACCAATGTAGTGTTTTCCAGTGTGTAGCTGATTGTCCCCTCACCTAATGGACTATTCCGTATAATTTAGGGCTGTGTGATAAACCTGCCTTCCTGGGAAATGGCTTAGCTAATGGTTCATCCGACCAGCTGAACACAGATGCAGACAGTAGGGCAGAGCCAGGAAAATGTGGTGGGGTTTTTTTCTTTATAATGTGGTAATTTATTGATGATCCCTGTTCACATCCAGGAATTACATAACTCATCATGGAATCCTGCAGTATTATTCACAAGTGCATATGAAGGGGGATATAAATATATATTGTCCTTAAATCCAGACTGAGCATAACTCACAATAGACTGTCCCAAAACTTGATCTCATCAACATTTTTGTCAGATAATGTGATACAAATAAAACAATGCAAACCAGCTGCTTGTCATTGTTTGCAGACAGTTGAAAACAAATAAAAAAAATTGAATGAAAAGTTCCTGTAGCTTTTGTAAGTGGAGACTTTTCCTGTGCATACTCAGAGTAGCGATCTTTATTAGAGGGTCTGTCATTTGCGTAAGGATTGAAGTTACAGTCACTTCTGCTTATCCTTGATGGCTGTTCAGCAGGGAATAATTTGGGAATTTGTACTGCACATTTGCTAAAAGTTTTTGGATGAAGACCAGTGGCTGTCCCAACATTCCCTCTTTTACTAAACCAAGTTGTAATGGCCAAAGTTATGCATAAGCTGCTAATGAGGTCATATAATAGTTGTTCTGTTACTCTCAGATGTTACAGGAACTCAGATGTTCGTTCTGTCCTTTTTGTAATGCATTTTGTGAGAGTTTAACGGTGAAGGCACTATGTCTGACCAAATTTCATGCAAGCATGGGAGAGTAATAAAAACCCATGAATATTATTTGTAGTAGAAAAACACAGTACACTGTCCTTTGTGTCTAGTATCTGTTCCTTCTTTCAAGGAGACCTCATGTCTAAATTATATATATTTCATCATCCTTGTTTCTAATAATTTGTTCATATTTATTTTTCCTTTTGCTGACTGTGTTATTCTAGCAGCAACTCATATGAAAATATTGAATCTAAATATCATGTGAAAGTCTTCACATGAAATGACAGTTATGTTTGTATTGCTCGGGGAGGTGCTATAAGCGGATGATTATTCTTGCTTATAATGGGCTCCACTCCAGAGGATCAGAGGAGGCAAAAGGATTTTATTTTATTTTATTTTATTTTATTTTATTTTATTTATTTATTTTTCCCAGGGGGAAGATTGCTAACCATTTCAACAAACCTACTGCCTTGTTCAACAACTTGGCACAAACTTCAAGGACTATTCCAGCTGCATCTGATCGATCCTCAGCATGAAGAGTAGAGAGATGAAATAGACTTTCTGGGATTATGGGTGTCTGTCTTCTTTCATTCCTACTGGACTACACAGACTGCCCTTCAAACTGGCTAGTTTTCAAGCATGGGGAAGATGTACATTAATTGATGGGTGCAATGCATTTTATTGGACCTACGTGGTTTTGTTATATAAGCAGAACAGAAAGATCTAGCAAGGAAAATAAGCAAATACTGTATTGTCTTAAATTATCTTGACACGAGAACTTAGTGTATCCAAGAGAAGCTTTGTTTACTTCCTTTTATAAAGACATTCCTCTGAAGTCAGCAAAACTAAAGGTATTTGATTTCTGTCCAGTATTCCCAGGATAATATGCCCAGTTGCAGCAACATTTTTTACAAAATTTCTTTTAAGACATGCAAATGTGCCACATTCATTGCTCTCATTTATGTTTTATTATGACATTTCAGAAGTCATACTGTACAGAGTTACTTAGGCTCATGACTATGCAGAGGCAGTGTGAATTGGCACCACCATTATGTCTGCCAGGAAAAGGCATGTTTGCATAGCATATATAAATTTATTTACAGTCAACAAAGCAATATAATGAGAGGTGTCCACCCGGTTAGGCAGGATACTCAAAAAATACCTTTACATAATGAATGGGAAACTGTATCAGGGAGAAGTTCATTTGCATAGGAGATAGGGTTAAGAAACATGTTATTGTCTTAATTAAATCCATTTGCAGGAGTGGAAGCTTAGGATGTCCTGAAGACAAATGTGGAAATTCAGCTTAATTCTGGCAGCTTCCAGGGGCAACACTGAAGCCAGATAAGGTAGAAGGGTGTCTGAGGGTGTCAGGATATTATAGACATGAGTCTTCTCCACTGTCTTTAGTTCCAAAATTGCTCAGTTCCCTATGTCTTCCATATCACCAACCTCTTCTCACAATATTCTTGGTTTTCCCTTACAGACCCATGTGTACTGCCTTTGGTGTACTCTAGTCTTCCCTGTGTAAGATGCCCACTGAGCCTACCATGATCTATTGGACCCATATTTTGTATCTCCTAAGATTAGTTTAATTGTGTTGGCAGCATTATGAATGGTACAATGTCAAAATGTGGGTTTTTTCCATTGATTTCAATTACCTCAGACTCATAGCTTAAAGAGCAGTGAGAAGAGATATGGGGATTTAATTTGCAATAAAGAGCACAGAGAAAAGAAGGCAAGCACTAGATAAGATTAAGAGTTTGTTAGTACTGTTTATTACTAGATTTGAGGGTCCAACCTAAACCTGGCTTAAGCAAAAGAGAGTTCATTCATTAAGTTCACTGGCCTAGGATCAGACTCTAAAAACATAATCTTCTTATTTTTCAGTCTACCAGCCTATTGAATTGAAACAGTTCGAAAAACAACTCAGCAGTGAGTGAAAATGAGGCATTGGTTCAGTGACACATGAAACTAAAATCTAAGAAAGTCTAAACATTTTGTGTTAACAGAAGTTTCATGTTTACCTTTAGAACATGGCCAACATTCTTAAATGTGATTTATGACATGACAAAGTGTTACGCGGGTCCAATAACATTTGAGGTGCCACCGATATCAGTAAAAGATCTAACATGTTCTCTCTGTTCACTTATTGCCATTTAAAACTACTGTAAACTACTTAAAAAAATCTGAAAGTACTGTTACTGTACTAGTATAATACTATTTACTGTAAAAGGGGAGATAATTGACTACAATTAATTCACTACATCTAAGTGTACCTCATGACAACAAAATCCTACTACTAAAGATAGCACTAAGAATTTCCTTTTCATTAAGTTCCCAAACAAATATGATTTATCCAATGAGCATGTTCCTGATGCGCTAATTTGTCTCAGATGTTTTCCAACTCTGGGGTGAGAACCAGTTTCCAGAGGGTGGCCTACATTCTTCAGGAAAACAGCCTGGACAATCAAGTTGTGTCTTAAGAGCTACGAGACTGGCTTTGATGTACTGCTGGTGTGAGGAAATCCCGGTGTCTGCCGGCCAATAGCGAGAATCAGATGCTTCTGAATCGCTGAATTATGGCTGCTCCCATCAGAATCACTGACAGTTAAAGGAAATAATTACACCTAGCTTAACTGGAAAAGATGATCATTCTTGTTTTGATATTACTGGTTTTGGTTGTTGTTGTGTAGTTGCTATTTATATCATGTAATTTTTGTGTTTCCATTCCGGTTAAGCATAACTTCTCCTTGACAAAACCAGAATATTTGGTTTCTGAGTCAAGTATTGAGATTAAAAATTGAAACTGAAAGGAAGTTTTAAAATAAAATGAATTTATGCTTGAAAAACTGAAAAAATAATTTAAGAAATGACAACAGAAACCAGTGAGATCAGACTCAGTAATTAAATTGATATTCCTTCACCGCAGAAAATACAATATACTGGGGCAATTTAATAAAACATTTCAAGTTGAGCTGATTTTTGTTTTTTGAAAATAATATAATAACAAAAGTATTTTGGCATAAATTTTGGCCCAGTTCTACCAGGAATCTTTTTCTGAATCAGCATAAACTAAATCCTCAAGACCAGAAATTCATTATCCCAAATTATCACAGTTTGAAGGCAAAAGATAATCTTGGTCCTAGATAACTTAAACTTATAAAAAGACACTCCAGTTGTGCCTATTCATAAGATGAAAGACAATATGGATCAGCTGATGTGAGGTTTTTTACTCTATTTCACTTAATAATCAAAGGTAAGCAGATCTCAGAAAGGAACGTCGCAGCTTGGTGCGGGAGTGCAATTTCTGATAATAAGAGACTTCATAACTCAAATCAAGGGGGACCGAATCCAAGGAGGCACTGACATTGTGAATTGTACCCTCACTGAAGGACTGGGTATATGGGCCTTTGCCACTCCTAAAATGTTTGTGTGTTTTCTAGGGCAAACTCACTTAAAAGAGAGATGCTCAGTTCCAGAAGTACATGGAGGCAGTTTGGATTAACGACCTTTGGGTCAGAGTTAAAACACACTTATGAAGCCACGTGTGGAGTCTTGTACTATACAAATGTCCCCATTTGTTGAATAATGAAATTTTTCAGTTTCTAAGCTTCTTAATTTGGCGCTTTTCATGAGATCTATATTAACTTTAAAAAGGCAAAAGTAAGAGTAATAGAAACTTCTAGGCAATAAAAATAATTGCCATTCAAGCAAGAATTTTAGGGTCAGTTATTCCTTGAAAACATGTCCCTGACCACTTAATTTTTGGCTTTAAACCATGTAGGTACTTTGCAAATTGTTAGAGTTTTTATGCCCTGGGGCAATTTCAAATGAACCTATTTCCTCTGTTAAAACTAAAGAAAAAATGTCTTGGTGCAAAAATAAAAGTTGTTGACACTTACAGAAAAAAAATGTGAGTAGTTATTTGAAGTAATGAGCAATTTCTTATATATAAAAGTCTTAAGCTGCCATTGCAGTCAATTTCTATGTTTTGCTCTGCAACAGAGCCATTTATGACAGGGATGTTTCAGACATTCAGTGCAGACTGTATTACCATGTTCACCAGCTAGTCTGGAGAAGCGAGCTCTTCGTGTCTTCTCTAAAGTCATCCATCACTAACCTTAAATTCTTAAACATTTCCTGGAGAGTTTAGCATTGTATCAGTTCTAATGCCCCACTTAAAAAGAACATTTAAAGGAACATTTAAGATGTGATGAGCATAGGAGAAATACAGGAAGTACGAGTGATCTGAGATTTCCAGATGCTACTGGATTATAAATGACAAAAAGCACAATTTGGAGAAAGCCACAGATTGTCTTTAACTGCCCCTTTTTTGCTGAAATCCATTGCTTTCCTTCTTCCTAGTATTTCTCTTTTAGCACTGTGCTTGACACTTATCATCTAAATTAAGTTCTCTGAGAACTGGCATTTTCTATGCATTTACAAAGCAGCTGTTAAAAATTATCTTAATTCCTTGTTTTACTTTCACAATCCAACTTAAGTATGGCTGATACTACAGCAGCGCATTGTAATCAACTAGTAATTTTTATTTTCTTGAAGTTATGTAGTGATACAACCTAAAAACCCCATAAAACTAATTGCTATTTACATTCCTGTAGTGTCATATTGTAACACCCTCCAACATGCCAAGGAAGCCCTCATCTGCAGCCTAAAACCGAGGCCTTCCTGGGGTTTTATTTAGGTGTATTTTGGTTAGCTAATGGTATCTGGTTCTTCTTCAACCTTCATGTCTTCCAGGAAACTTCCAGGAGATAACAGCTATAATTCCTAAAGGAATAAGTGAGTTCTAGTAGTGTCTTGGTATTTTATAGCTCAAAGAGAAGTGAATCTGATGTTACAACACTGCAGAATTCCCCCTTCAGGTGCCAGACACCCAAATCCAATAAGCTATATAGTTCTGTTGATAACAGGATTTTTCTCCTTTCTGCTTCTCCAAGTCTTCTCCAAAACATATAGTGTATATTGTCCAAAATGACAGTTGGATTCCGGTTCCTTAACTTCCACGAATCCTATCTCAAGTGATATGTGGTTTTTTTCTGGATACTTGGCCATTTTCACATTTTCAATGTAGATACAAAGATATTTGAGAACACTGTCATGCTAGATGATGGTCGCTTTCATGAATATAAAATTGGTATTTAAAAAGACTGGGTGATTTTTCTGACTAACTTTTACTGGATACATTTAAAAAGTTTCTTTGGAGATACAGGTCTTGATAAATGCTACTTCCTTTTTCTTGGGTGCTTTTCTTTTTGGGTGTTTTATTTTTTTATTGCTTTATAACACTTAACTACCTTTTGTGTTTTAACCTTGGATTTATACCTCCAGATAATGTTTTTAATTTTCCTTTTCTTCCCAATCATAACTAATAGCTGAAGCTAGCAAAAAAAAAAAAAGGAAATGGTAATTCATTTCTATATAAACAGTAGATATGTTAATTAACATTTCCCCCTGGGGGAAAAACATGTTTTCACAACCATCCAAACATCGTTCTGTGGCCAGCTCACAATTCCAGAGTTTAGTAGATCCAGCTTTCATGGGATAATGCAGAAGGTATTTCAGAAAAGCTTAAACTGTGCTCTTATAAATCCTTTACTATTTATATTTTGCTGATTATGTATGTTTACTACCACATAGCATGAACAGAAAAAGGAATAAATCTCCATGAGAATAACTTATTCTCTGAATGGCAAATTGTTGAACTTTCTGTACTTTTAATAAGTCAATCAAAAAGTCTTTCTTGTGCAGAGGGTGGATTGATCATACTCTTTTATTGCTGTCTCACTGACATCAAAAAGAATGGAGTTATAGAAAGTGATGTTATGCAGTGAGAGACAAGGATTTATTAAGTGACTATGTATGAGAAACAGGAAATGACATAGCTTCATAAATATCTAAGATTTTGTTCCCTGACTGGAACACTTTCGGAACCTTGCTTTCTTTGGTTCTACCCACTGTTTCAGCTCATGATCAGCTGAAAGAAACCTTGATAAATATTACTGCAAGACACTATTATCTCAGTATTTTCCGTTCCATTTGAAAATATTTTTTCATCTTTTATACTCTAGTTATACAAAAAAAAATCCTAAGGTTCAGAAACTAGTTTTCAGATGACAAACACAATTCTTACTGTTCATGAAGCTAAACAGAGGTCATTATTATTGTGCAATTAGTCACAGAGTACAAATAATAAATAAGAATTCAAAGTCTGTATTTCATTTGAAGTTGTGAGCAGTTTCTTATGGGTAATTTGGGGGGGTAATTTTATTTGTCTGTGATTAGCTTGTGCTTGTGTGACTCTCTGCAGTTCATAGAGTCGTACACACACACAAAACTCCTCATACATGGTAGGGACCTGCTCCTCTTTTTGTCTCCCTCCATCTGTATTTTCTCACCTGAAGAAAAAGCTCAGGAATAGCACTTTCTTTTCAGCCAGGTGGTTTGTAGCTATCCCCAAACAGTTCCTATGCCTTCTTTGGACTTCAGCAAAAAACAATAGTTAAAAGTACACCACATCCTGCCACCCCCCCAACTTATTAGCAAGACATTTAATTTGTTTTATTTGGCGACCACTCGACATTCCAAGCTTGGACGAAAAGTTGCTCATTGCAGCTGAGTGGGTGAGCAAGTAAAAGAGTAGGTTTTTTTTTTTTTAATGTGGTATGAAATACAGATCAGACAACGTTTAGTACAATATTATTCCTTTAGACTGAGGCATGCCAGAAAAGGTCCTTTTGAGCTGTGGTTAGAAAGGAGGAGGAATCCAGAAGCAGCCAACTACCTGTGAGCAATAGAAAGACTGTAAAAAAGGCAGGCACATTTAAAAGATAGCAGACTTATTGGGATGAAATAACAGCTGGCCAGAACAGCCATCAGGAAAACTGTTCCCACATCACATAACTGCCCATCCCATTCCCAGCACAGGGCAAAGATGGGATGACAGGTTTCAAAAAAAAAAAAATTAGCAGTCTTTTCTGAATTACAAAACCTAATTCATCTTCCTGGGAGGCACAACACACACAGTTATGCAGTGGTCCATTGAACAAGACCCTTGTTTCTAACTGTAGCTACTGTCAAATGGTGTAACAAAGGACCTTGTGGTAGATAGATGGCTACCAAATATCATAGCTTTAGGATGTCCTGTAGACATTAGGCTAAAGTTTAGTGTTTGTTTTCAAGCAGAAGTTTTATTTCCTAGTGGGTAGGTTTGTTTTTTCCCATTATTTTGCATTTAAGTCAGGAAATCCTTCATCCATACTTCTCTTTTGAATTCTCCCAGGTTTTTTCTTTTAATGGTACCTTGCAGTGATAAGCTCTAGTGGTTGACTTGTACAAATGTAATTGTTTTTACTGGTTTTGAGCTTTCTTTTATTTACTTTCAAAGGATGCCCTCTTCTTCCATGGACCTCTCTTGGCTCTATCTGCCTCCAGTTAGCCATTAGTTATTTTGAATCTCTCCAGCTGAGCCTCTCCTCTTTCTCTCCTTTCTAAAGAAGTCCCAGGCTGTTTCAATCACTCTTCATATGCACATTTTTCTGCACCTCTGACATCTCTTATCAGGCACTTCTATTAACAGAGAATTAGGGAATTGGAAATTTAAACTAGGACTAAACTCTGTGCCTGGGTTCTTGCTTGTAAAATGAAGCAAAAAGAATCCCAACTTGCTCAAATATTTACTTACAAATCTACTTACACTTACAAATGTGCAGATGTTGTTTGCTTACGCTTTTATTTCCTATTTTGCCTTTTTTCTTCTGTATCCAACAGCCTCTGCGATCTCCACTCCCATGCACAGTCCACCTTTGGGCAGAAACTACCAGGATAAAACTAATCTCAAGGGATGAATATTTCTTAACTGCCATAGCACCATCAGCGTTTGATAGGTGACATCAGTCTTTTGGTGCTCTCCACCCCGAAGGTTACCTGGAAGGTCTGTACAGTCATTGCTGCTTCTCCTCTCCTATCCCTACCAGCTCTGTGCTCAGCAGGGAATGTAGTCAGTAGATATCTGCTGGAGCATGGCACTTCCAAATGGGAGGTGTATGGTCTGCTATCCCTGTGAGGTTTCCGTATTCTGTCCTATTTCAATTTTCTTTCACCCTGTTACTGGCATTAGTGTTGGTCATGAGCAGATTAAAAGAAATGCTGTTATGATCAGGCTTTAATATGTCACTGCTTATTTTATCAAGGTCATACAAGATCAACAGAACAAAATCAGTCACAGAAGTTAGACACAATCTCAATACACAAACTGAAATGGAAGTCCTAAACCACAGCAGTGTTTACAAGACAAAATGGAGGTTACAGTTTAATACGGATGTAATCCACACTGTTGCAACGAGCAAGGTACTTCCTAGGTTCTTTGAGGACTGAGCCCAAGTTTTTCTAAAATACTGAGCAGATTTTCCTTTGACCTGGTGCCTCATGGATCCAGTCAGCAACGTTAACTGAATTCCATCCAGAAAATCTCCGCACAGCAAGTTTACAATAAGTACAGTCCTAGCAATTTTCTTCAACACCAATGACAGGGACAGCACTCTCACAGCAAAGAAGAGATGGACATGTTTCATGGCATAGCCAAGATTTTATTTTTTCCCTAATCTCTGCCAAATCATTCAAAACAAAAGGAGACAGCTGGCAGAACTTCAAAAGGAGTTTTGTGGATGAAGTAACTCAAGCTACACTACTTCACCTGGCTAAGCTCTTAGAGACCAAAAAGGATAAAACATATAGCTTTTGGGTCAGCCAGGAACCTCTTTGCAAAACTACAGATGGAAAGTTGCCTGGTCATTGTAATGTAACAAGGTATTAAAAGATGATAAAACAGTACATTGTCCTTTAATTTTGGATGTGCATTTATTTAAGAGATAAATCAAAAGGGTGCTTTAGATTTGAGAAGAACTATCTTAGGACAAAGTAAAAGAATACATATTCTACATGGATTTTTCCTTAGTGTAAGGGCTTGTTATCAATTTCTTGTGCATTTTATTCAGCCTACGGTTATTCTTAGGCATTGAAACTGCTAGTTTAAAAAAGCAAGTGTCTACATAATCAAGAGCAGAACTGGCCAGTTTCTTTTCCTCAATGCAAAATTTTGACATTTGATTGTAGTCTAAGTTGAACCAAAAAGGCATCTCTGGCTGTTTTGAGGCAAAACTTAAGTAGTCACTAATGGACTCAATATGCTCCCAGGGAAGTGTGGTGGTAAAATGCCAATTAGATCTGGTGGCATTTAGCCATATTCTATAGCCACATAAAAGGCGAAAAATCATTAAGACTAAAAAAAAATGGGTGAACTCTAAATGCTTATGGCAATTTGTCAACATGGCCTGTTGTTTCTAGCAGTGTCCCAGGACAAGTAAGGATTTAAAGGAAGGAATCAAAAGGGGATAATATTCCAGCTTCAGCAATGGCATAGGATAGGGTATGGAACAGTTACTGACAGAAGGAACAGGTTCAGATGCCAGAACACAGAAATGCTTTGGCCATCATGAGGGCCATATCAAGCAGACAGCTAAAACTAAGGAGAAACTTGTATTTGATTGACAGGTAGAGAGAACTAATAGAAGAAATTAAAGAAAAATGTTTTGGAGCAGTCAGCAACAGGCAAGTGTTACTGTCACCTTCTGGCTATCTTTAAACAGCTGAAGGAAAGCTCCGAGGCCAGAGAAGCTACAGTAGCAATGTACAGATGCCTGTACATGCACACATGCATGATGCAAACATACACACGCACATACCTGTATGTGCACACACATTGCTTTTTTCCTAATTGTCATGTGTGGTTGTTTCAATAACGTTGCAGGTCTAATAAGGAAAAGGCTCCTGTTACAAAGTCTGGAAACTTGGCCATCTGTAGCTGATTTCTCCTAGATGATATTTCTGTGGAAGAATGACAAGGTGAAGCTATAAAATCAGTTAATCTTATTTATAAATTCTGCTGTGTCATATCCGTAATCTGCAAAATCGACCCAAATCTTTTTCCCATCATAAATTAGTGCGAACTTACCCAGCATCAAATATATTTCAAACTTTGTTTCATTCTTATAAATGATAGAATTTTGTCTTTCATTATGTTATAGCTACATACCCTAAAGCCACTTGGAAAAAACTGATTCAGTATTTCCACCAGCCTTTTTCCCTGTCAAATACTCCATAATTTAGGTAAAAGTCAGAAAAAACTAAAACTCTTTTTTAATCCCCTGAAGGCATTTTATGGCAGGGGGGGTTCCCTGCCAGCAAGCTGAGGAGGCTTTCACATATTTCCCATGTCTCTTAGGAATGGAATAAACAGGGATCGTAAAATTCTGTCTTAAACTTGTGTCCATATACAGTGTGCTCTGTCATATTCAGCAGATTGGCCACAGCTTATAAGTAAATTCTTTAGATTTAGTAATAAATAGTTATGTCTTTGACTAGTTCCTCTGAAAAAAAAAAAAAAAAGCATGGTGAAGAATAACCGAGCAGTGCTTTTTATTTGATAACTTTGCTTATAGTCTCTTTTAGCACCACATAAATCCAGCAGTTGCATAGGATTCTCTGGCAGCATGAGTGTGAGAAGATGGCTGGGCTGGTACTGAAAAATAAAGTATTAAGAAAGGCTTTATAAGATTTATGGAAGTAAAGGCTGCCACAACTCTCTGTGTCCTTCAACTGGTAGGAGAGGACAAAGTGTGTCAAAATATTTCGCATCTTTCCCACCAGCCTTGGGAGAGGACCAGCAGGTCTGCTTCATTCAGTCATTCCTCAGCTCTTCCTTGTGCCCAGCCCTACAGTCTCCGATGGCATAATTGAAATCCAAGAAGAGTCAACTGTGAGGGATGTTGACTTGGGGGTATTTTACACTCCCTTAAATAGAGATTGAGTGCATGGGCTGTTGACTGAAATGAAAATGGAAAACTCTGCAGCTCTTAACATTTTTTTCAAGCACATTTTTTCCAGGGTTGGGAGAAGCGAGAGGGTTTTAAAAGCAACATGGCCTTCTGCCAACACCAGAGATGTGTTTCAGAGTCACGGGATGACCTGGGAAGTATTTGGTGAAGCTCACAGGACTGTACTACAGCAGGTGCTGTGGTTGGGAGGCAGGCATGACCGACAAGAGGCTTTGCACATTTAAGCCAAATCGGAATTGGAGATTTACTGTTATTCATCAGCAGCCTGTCAATGTTAAGGTGGAAAAAGAAGAAGTCGTATGAGCTATTTTCACCCAGCAGTGTGGGATGTCCTCTGGAGTGTTTTTGGAACAGGTCAGAATTCATATAAAACTGTCACAATTATCTGATAAACTTCTAGCCAAAAACTTTCACATAAAAAATTAAAGATGAAAGGGTGCGCATCTTCAGAAGGGAAGACTTTCACAGACCAAGGGCAGATGCTTTGCACACATGGATGATACTTTATTATGCTTTAATCAGCATTATCTTAAGTTTATTAGAAAAATCATATAAAGATGTCTGAAAGACTTTCAAAAGATGTTTGTCCTTTAGCTTTAGAAAGTGAGGAAGGTTTAGAACTACTTTAATGAAGCAGACAAGATTAGAAACTCTAAGGGTGGCTTGGATCCTTTGAAATGGGTACCTTTTTATCCACTCTGAACTTTTTACAAAGCATTGCTGTGGTCACACTTTCACAATGGGGATGATGCCTCATACTGGATATATTCTGAACATCTCTAGCCTTTTTCTGTATGGTGTCCCCAAAATTCAGGGGTCCTCTGAAGTACAGCAGTGTTAGAATGCTGTAGGTCGAAAATCAAGCTCCTGGCCGTGTAGGGGTGACACTGATCGTCAAGGCAATGTCATGGATAAATATTGAGCTAGTGACTATGTGTGAGTTGCATATGCGAATAAGTGTTCTTCAGAAAGGTTTAGCTTACTGAGGGACAGTGATCCCTCCAAAGTCCTATAAGTCAGGAAATAGCTCAGCTTCCCTCCCAAGGTATCAGAGGAAAACCATGTCTGTGGGAGCTGGGGAAAGAGAATTTTTCTTTGTCTTGCAGCCAGTGTTTGCTGAAGTATATTGGTCCCCAGTATAGTGAAATTTTTCTGTCTTATTTTAGCACAGCATTAATTTATTTTGCTGTTGTAAAAGTCCAACCTTCATGAAAAAGATATTGCTCAGTACTTACAGCAACAACTCTACCAAAAAGCCTGATAAAGGCATAAGTTTACAGTGAGAGAGTGACTATTGTAACTTTGATCTCCACTGGAGACTCTCAAAACAAACTCCTCAGGTTTCAAATTTACTGGCAGTCTGGCACATCACTGCCATAAACGCTACTAGGACAAAGTGAAATGATTTTTTATATGTCTGCATATAGAAGGATATTAATTATAAATAATGAGTTGAGACTGCCTGCAGAGCAGCTGTGGTTCTTTTAATGAATATTGTCTTCCAATAGCTGAAATAAAATGTCAAGACTGGTGGAGATTTGCAATTGGAAAAGCTATATAAGCTATTTCTAAAAGCAAATCAACTATAAAAACATATTTGCTAAATGTTTCTGGCTCCTATAGTGCAGCTGTACACTGAATTTCTTGGTAAAACATCCATCCTCATCACTGGTATAACCTCCCAGAAGTAATGTGCATGCAGTTTGCTTGGTGAAGATTATGGAGTTCTCTCTTCTGAAGCTTGAGAATGTCTTTGTATTTTCTATAAAGCTAAACTCAACAATACCAACCACAGTGATGTTTGTGAAGAGATGCATTAAGGGGTCATAGGCCTTGTACTTTACCAAAGGTTTTTCCCAAAGGTGATATGAAGGTGATCAGGATATCTCTGCCCCACTCCTTCCTCAGTGCCCCCTGTGGATTTGGAGGAAGCCTGCGGGATGTGGCCCTCTGCCACAGCAGCAGCAGCAGTTGTCCCTCTTGGGGACATCATGCATTTTGTGAACCAAATGGGGCCTGTTCCAGCGTGCAGTTGTTTCTTAAGGAATTTCCCAGGCAAAACACACAAACAAACAAAAAAGAAAGCAATTATGTTAGCTTGTTGTTATTAATTGCCCAACTGAAAATGAGCTTAAAATAACACATTATGGGGACAAGAGAGGGATGGGAAGAAGAGTGAGCACTGGGGGAGTTTTAAAGGATTGGAGGAATTCATCTTCATTGTGGAGGAAATTAAATGTTTCTGCTTCTTTTTTGTTTGATGGTTTGTTTGTTCTTCTCCCAGTAAGTCACCAACAGATATTTTATGAAGTTAGCCACAGCTCAACACTCTGTTTGTTGGAAAATATTTCTGTTTTGGAGCGGATAAAAATCAGGAGTGCAGTAAACACTTTAAACTTAGAACGGCAACAGATACAGTAAACCACATGTTGTTTGCGTGTCGGAGCAGGAATCCCTGGAGCCGCACTCTCCACAGCAAGTTCACCTTGGGACACTTCCCCAGAGCATCTTCGGCTTTTGTAAAGCACCTTTTATGGTTCCTTGTATTTTCCCTCTGACACATAGATTGCAGGACTGGCTGATAGGTAAAGCTGGTCAGATTTTAGGCACCTGACTTGTGCCAAAGGCAAGAGGTGAGTAAAAAAGCGAGGTGCCTGGGTTCCTCGGCGGTCAATGGAAACAACAGGCAAATCCAAGTGTGACTTGCCTCCAGATCCAGTCCTGAAGGTGGCTCGCTCTCTGATGGTTATGCAAGGAACCTGCGCCCTAACACAGGCACTACAGTTTGATGTCTCACTCAGGTGACATCTACCCCAGCTTTTGTAACATAGTGTCCTTGTCTTCTGCAGACAGTGGTTATTGCTGGTACACTGGGTACTTCTTGGTCTGACAGCTGTCAGCCAGACACCACCAGTCAGCCAGGGAGAGATGTATCTGCCTCAAGTCTAGATGGCAAATAGAATTAAAAGAAGTTTAAAAATTCCCACTCCTGTCCGTTTATGTTATTTAGGGTTTTTTTTGTAACTTCTCAGCTGAGTTCATAAACTCGGTTACCGTAGCTATTACAGAAATATTAGCTGGTTACTGGTGGGATGGGAGGGGGCCCACAGTCTGTATGGGAGGGATGTGGTCTCTTTCAAGATGTGGTTCACAAAATGGAAAAGTTTGTGTAAAGGGAGTTGTCTCTGTTCTGCTCTTTCTTGAACAGGTGCCCGCATTACAAACACTGCCACAACTGGCAGTATTAGCAGAGAGGTTAATAAACTGGCTGATCCCAGCTATTCTTTCCAAATACCCTTGTATTCTGAAATGGAACAACAGTTCTGCTCGGTGAGAATAGCTCAGTAAGATGGTGGCCTGCCGGCACTGTCACCTCTTCTGTGTGCAAAAGAGTTTTAATATTGGCTTCATTTTCTGTATTAGAAACCTTTATATAGTTTAAAATATTTCTCCTTCCTTAAACCCTTCCCATATCTTTTACCTTTTGGCTCATAATAATTAAGACATAGAGGGGCATCTCCTTACTAAGGTTTAAATGACCTTTCCAAGTTTGCCCATAAACTGAGATTGTGTCGCACCACGGGGACAGGGGGAAGAGGGAGCAGTTCTGTGACAAAGCCAATTTAATACAGCCATATCTGTGTAACGCAGAGACTGGCAGGAGTAAGCGCCTCAGAGTTTAAGCTTGTTAATTAATTAAGTTATTAGCAAACTTTTTAGAGTAAGCTGTACACTCAGGAAATTAAATGTCTGTAAAGGAGTAGCAGGGAAGTCATCTTGTTTCTTTCCACAACTCAAAGAAATTACAGCCTCCTTTCGCTGATGTTCACACAGAATAAAACTGAAAGTTTCGTCCCAGTTTGCTCTCAGTGTGAAAAGCATTAATTCTAACCTCGAACTGCTGTCTTCATTAATTTGAACACAATATTTGTACAATTTATTTTGAAATTAGCTACTATTTAAATGCATATAAACATATTCATTTAAGGGTGCTACTCAGTAGATCCCTGAGTGGTTTACAGGCTGGAAAAAACATCCTGTCTTACTTTTCCGGAGAGCTGATCACAAATATGATAATATTTTCTATTTGTTCTGAGTGCCTCCACTGCTAGTGCAGCATCTTTATACATGCTAATAGCTAGTGCTAATGCCGTTATGTATCTGATGTAGAATTGTTTTTCTTGCTTGCTTGCCGGACAAACATGTAAGAACCATGAAGGCCACTTATCTTCACATTTTCCTCACCCCAACTAAATTCTGGTCCACTTGTTCTAATTCCACACCCGCTGGTACACACGGTGTTGAGACACATGGGATTCAGTGGTGCTTTGGGTTTGATGATGTCCTCCCTTATATTTTTTTCAGCAAACACAGCCAGTGGTGTCACACGGATGACACTGCAGCTAGGAAGAGATGAACATGGGGAATGGAAAAGCTGCTGGCTCAAAACCACTGGTATGATATTATCTAAAGAGAAATGGACTGTCAGGAATTTGCCAGGTGCCGGTTCTAGCTCCCACTGTAGGTATCAGCTTTTCTGCTCTTAAGGCAGTGTCTAGAGTCATGCTCGACTTTCAGATTCAGTAAATAATAGCAGCAATGGCAGATGTCTCTCCTGTTCTCCTAAAGGCCAGGCATCACTGCCATTTCTTAGGCAGAGATGTATTTCTCTTTGGGTTGAATTACTGCAACTCATTCTGTCACAGTTATGGAGGGTAGAGCCAAAATAATTAATTATGGAAGAGAGAGCTAATACAAATGAGCTTAAGGTGAACACTCCCATGGCAGTTCTTTGAAGGTTTTCCTTTCTGTTGCTTCCTTAAGCAATGCTTCTATTGCTTGTATTTCATGCAAAATAACTTACTGGCTTTACTGAATTTTAGTTTGCACTTTTTAGGACAATTCAAATAAAATATGTATCCACTCATTAAAAACAAAACACAACACATTTAAAAATATTTTATCTTCAATTTTCTTAGTACAGAACACAACATATAAGTTTCATAAATGTTACCAAGCATACATTACAGCTCTGTGGTAAATGGAGACAGGATATCAGGATATTAGACATAAACACAGAGGTCACACAGCACCGGAAAGAACTGCCAGACATGGCTCTGGCCAGAGGAAGGAACCAGCTGGCACTGGAAACAACTGCTGAAATCAGTATCTACCTATATACATTTCAGGCATGAGTAGCATTCAGAGTCACGTGAAAGGATCTGATGTTATATTTTGGAGAAAAGGGCATCAAAGACACTTCAGAGAATTTACTAAAACATTTTTTTTTCTGTTTTTTATAAAAAGATTTGTCAGTTAAACTTAGATCACAACAAATCCCAAAATATCTTTGACAGAGTCAGAAGAGATTGGGTGAGTTATACTTCCAAAATACAGATCTGGAGGCTAGTAGATGCCAAGCAGAGAAACAAGAAAACATAAAATTATATGACTGCAGCAAAGGTGCCAACACACCTAGGGAGGTCATAATTTAGCTGTCTGGTTTCCAAGAATACACATTTGAGTAGCACATGGTTTCTTATTTCAACACAGGCATCAAAGTAGCAGTTCTGATGTATTAGCAGACATGCAGACTGAGGCTGTCAATAAATGCAGCAGTCTTTCATGAGATGCGTTTCTCAAGTATGGCATGTTGATTAAACATGCTAATTAAAATTGAATGTACGGAGCAATAGTGATCACGGTCTCATCTACCCCACAGCTCCACCATCGCCGTAGCTGGCAGAGCACCCCGCAGTACATACTGTTCGAACTGACAGAAGGAGTTTTTCTGGCACAGTTACACCACCTCCCTAAGTGATGTAAGTTGAGCCAACATAAGCTCTCCCCTTCTGGCAAAGCTGTGATTGCACCAGGAGTTCTGCAAACATAGCAATATCTGCCGGGGACGTGAATTTTTCACACCGGGAACTGACATAGCTATGTTGGCAAAACATTATAATTTAGAACAGGCCTAGAAAAAAACGCATTTATCACCCCATCCTCAACCATTTGTAAAGCATTAGAGAGTCCTAAATCCTTAATTTTCTGATAATGGTTATAGTTTATGGACAGAAATTTTTATTTCAGTGAGAGTGATAGTGTGTTCCATTGGTTAAAAATGCACCACTTCCTAATTCTTAGTGATTTCTATCACTAACGTGCCTTTGCTAGTAAATACGATTTATCTGCTCTACAGAAGCATAACAGTTTAAGCGACTGCTTGCCTCTTCTGTTGGGCTGGAATCAGGTCTTCCCGTCCTTAGTCAGGCTAGGCTGGAAGGACAGAGTGTACAACCACAGTGCCTGGGGCCACACAACATAACCGTGCGTGAGTCCTCCTGTTTGGAGTTATGGTCAGCACCTGTAGTGAACCAAAAATGGCATTTTTTTTTTCAAAAGAAAGTATTTTTACTTCAAGTAATCTTATCAAAGTAAGGGAAGTACCAGATCGGTTTTGGAGCACAACCATGGTGACGTTTGTGCAAAACTCAGGTAGGCCTGGTTTAATCGGGCACCTTCAGTCTGGAAAAAAGTTCAGCCTGTCTCCTTGCATTCTGTAGGTTTCTCTTATCACTGGTTGATCCCAGTTTCCCCAGAACATCAGGAGCAGGGAGGCAAATGTGAATGTTTGCATTCGCATTTCCCCTTCTGCTGCAGCAAAGGTTGCCACCAACCTGCTGAGGGTTGCCCTTTCTGCCATCAGCTGGATGAGATGTGGCTGGGAGGGTTGTCTAGCCCTCGTCAGCCAGAAAAAGATGGGTAAACAATAATTCACTGTTTAAACAGGCTTTAACTAAGCTGGCTCATTTTAAGCAGCAATTCTAGTAATAGCTCAGCCAGAAAATCAGGAGTGGGAGGGTGTGCATAACCTCTAGGAAGAGGGTGGTGACAAGTAGCTGGCTGAGGGCTGCGTATGGAAACCACTTCTAGTGGTACAGCAGCAGCCAGAGAAGAAAGTATGACTATACTGATGGTTAATACTGCTGGCGGCTCGCTACTGACTTTATCTGGATGGAAATCCTCTAGATCCCTCACTTGAAAACTGCCTACAAGTGTAACAACGGGGCAGGGGGTAGAATTTCTAATAGTCATGGGGTACCTCATATCTTTCACAAGAAAAAGAGAAGGCAAGAAACTTTCTTAATCAAAAGGAATAAAGTAAGGGCAAATGTAGGCAGGATATCAAAAAGCACCTCTGCCAGTGAAATCTATTAGCCTTGAAGTAATCTCCTAAGGGAACTGAAGACATTCCCATCGCTTGGGATATTTAAAAGTAGGTCAGACAAAACACTAGGAAGTGTACAGTGGGGGACAATCCAGAATCAGCAGGGAGAGGGATTAAATAGTCTTAATAAGCCTTTAGCATAGATTCTGTGATTTCAGTGCCAAGAATTCACATGTCCCCCTGCTCTCTCTCCTCCCTGCAGCTGCCATAATGGGAGATTATGAAATCACCGTAAATGTGGGCAATTAACTATTCTAATAGAATTTGAGAATGCAATGGTGACACATTTATTCTTCCTCTTAGTCTCAACTAAGATGCCTCTACAGTGAATTTAACTTGACTTTTAGTAGAACTGTTACAGTCTTGCAGTACAGACTTAGTGAGATAACTTTGTTTCTAATAATTTACTTGGGTTTCAGATAGTGATTTTGTTTTTAGCTTAACCGTCTTTTTTTTCCCCCTAAATTGCAAAATTCCAAAGTTGTTTATCTAAAACTTCTGTTTTTTACTTCTGTGTTTAATCACTCATTATTATCCCATACCCTTCTAAAACTGTAGTCTTCTGAGAGAGTAGAAGAGCCAAGGGGTTCACTTCAGTAAGATCAAGAGGTAAAAGATATAGTTTGTGGCACGCAGATGAATTAGTATTTATACCTCTGTTCTGTAAATGTTAGGTCACTGCTGAAGTATTCAGATCAACAATGTATTGTTTATAAACATTGTCTAAGAAGAATTTATTGTTTCACAAATACCGCTCTTTGCTGTGATCTCTGGTAATTTTTCACATTTTCTTGGTGTGTCAATTTGATAGCGCGTCCTTAGGTCCAGACGACTGCTTGAATCATGTTCACACTGGAACAGGGGGTACTTCGTTTAGTTTTACTGGGGGAAAAGCCGGTACACTGTGGTTTAAAGAGGCCCTACCAGTGGAACCTCAGTGAAACCATGCTTCATGGTGCAAGTAAAAATGACTTACAATGACTTACAATTGATACAACCTTTGAAAACCTTTCAGTTTATGCTCTGATGGATTTCCTATGAAGAACTGCTTTCTATGTGCACCTCCAAAAAGCCAAAGTCAGACTGCAAAAGAATGGTTTCTTTCTGTGGTTTCTTTGTGTAATTTTGAGTGATAACTATTGTGCCTGTAAATCACTGCTAGTCAGTTTTGATCTTTTAGAATATTTAACTAATTATTTAAGTAACACGTGACATTCAGCTTGGGTGTAAAACTATCTTCAGATAGTTAGGAATTCATAACTAGGATAAGAATCATACAGAAAAATTTTGTTAAAGTCAGAAAAATGACAATTTATAAATGGCTTTCTAACAGAGAGTTTTTTACCATTCTGTGGAGTTAGAGCTGCTAACATGAATGATAGGTGTACCAGTGGGGAAGGAATATAATGACTGAAAAGTGAAGCAGGCTCCATTTTCTTTTTCACACCCAAGTGGTGCTTACAGAGACAGATTCTGTTCTGTACCATCGTTTTCAGTGGGACTCAGCAGACAGTTACCTGCAAAACCTTGAAATGGTACACACATAAATCTAGAAGAAGCCCTCCCCATAATTCCATGATCCAGATTGAATTTTCAGTATGTAACATCATTAGAAAGAAAGCTCTATGCTTGGTAATTGATTTTTTTAATGTCTTGAGGATTAATTTTCACCAGGAAAGTTTATGGTAGCATTTTTACAAATGAAGTAAACAACTATATTATACTGTGGGAGCTGGGTCCTGACATACCTATTCATCTTAAGAAGACTCATTCTTCTCAAAGCTCTTCAATTTTAACCTAACTTTTTGGACGACAAAGCATTGCAGAAAGGTTGTGAGAAACTTATTTTATATTATTTGCCAATATCTTATTATTATTGATCTGACATACAAATAAAGGTCAGTAAATTTAGGACAAGGATTAATTTAGCCTCTAAACTGCATCTATAACAATATGGTTACCAGCCTCTTTTTCCCTTGCACCTTAGAACTCCGTGTAAGTAAGTTGATATATTGGCATATATAGCTGTTTTTAACTTTCCGCATCCTCTTCTCTTGACAAAGAGAAAAGAGAACACATGGCTTATAGTGGTGCTAGTAAATTTAAAAGTGCCAGTGAATGCTCTCTGGCACTGAAGAGGCTGGCATGGAGCACCCTGCATCTACCTGATTACATTATTTTCTGAGCAGCGACCACCTGCAAACTGCCTGTCTCTGCCCAGACTCTGCCCAACATAGGAGAATTCAAGCTGGCCCAGGCTGAAAGCACTGCAGGGACTGTTCTTATAGTTTGATGGTATACATTTATGTGTACCACTGTATGCTGTTTTTCCCACATTCACAATGAGTTATGGGCTAGCACCATGTCTTTAGGATTTGCTTTGACACATCGAATGGGAGGTCACAGGTAGATCCAAAGATCTTTTTCTTTTTTTTTTTTTTTTTGTTCTCTTAGTATTTCAAAAGCCTCCTAAAGACAAAAAAAAATTAGCCAAAATATACATGTGTTCCTTGGCAACATGCTCAATATATAAAAACAATTACAAAGAGGCACGCAGAGATAACCTCCACGCTACTCCTGTTCAGGTAAGTGACAGCACTGCATACGAGTTGATGGAAGGGTAATATTTTTTAGGGTAAACCGGCTGTTCTGTTTCTGTTCAGGTTCTCAGGCATGGGGCAGAGGATTTTCTACTTAGTAAAATGGAAGCTGTCTTTCCCTGGATAAAGTACTACTGGAGGACATACATCAATGCTCAACTCCAGTTGGAGTTATCCAAATTCTCTCCTCTGAATCCAGTGAACTTCAGAAAGATTGGCACTTGAGAAAATATTTTATGCCTCAGTGGTATTTGTTTGCCCTGAGACCCACTTGTAACCCTTTGCATCACTGCGGTGATTCAAGGACTACACAAAGACTTTGCCACATCCAGGAATCCCTCCTTACTGGGAGAGACGCTCCTGTCCATAGCCCTTTCCCACGCCTACAGCACACAGCTCTGGAAACAGCCCTCACGGATAGTACTGTTACTGCCACTGCAGTGGGGTAGTAATTTACTCAGGAGACAGATGCTTCTGTGGTGCAAGTCGGGATCAGTCCTTTAGAAATCATCTCTTTCTGTTTAAAAATGTAGTGAAATGAACTTGAATGGGTTTCCAAATAGTTCACTGTTTCCTGTTTTAAATGAAATGCAGTTTAGCCTTAAACTATTTGATATTGTTATTGTAGATGCGATAATAAAGCATTTCTATCTTAAAATTTTGCTGCCCAGGCTAGAATTTTTCCCACATTTTAATATAAAAAAATAAGACAGAAGCAGACACAGCTAGTGTGTCTTCTGGAGAAGAGCCCTAGCATTGGCATAGCTATATGAATCCTTGGGAACTGCCATAAGGTCAGGTGGCTCCAGGGTATGACGAAGAACCTGTCCAGGCACATGTTTACTTCAGTTGGATAGTTTTGCTTACAAAGCTGGAATCCCAAAACATCCACCTGGAAAAGGTACTGAAAGCTTAAGGAAGCATAAATAGTGTTCCTGATGATTCTTGGAGAAATTGTCAATTTGGTAAGACTCCAACTCACGTTTGTATTTGTTTAACGTCTTTTGTTTAAAATGCTGGGCTGGTTGCCTAAGCAGAAAAAAATCAGCTGGGGTATCCAAAGAAATTTCCTAGATATTTCATCTGGGTCACTCAGTCATATAACAAACCAATGAACTCAGACAGGGAAATAAGATAATAATAAAAGTGGGTAAAGCAACAAAATGAGGGAACTGGATTTTAATCATAAAAAGTTCACTGTAAACTTCTGAAGCATGTAGAGAGTAACTGGATTGATCATAGCTATATTTACACATGAAAGATCTTCTTCTGTATGTGCAGTTAGAAGTGAGGTGGTATGACAGCAAGGTGATCAAAAATCAGCCTCCATTGCAGGAAATCTTCATCTTGAAGAAGTCACCGGCAGTGCCTAAGTGAGCAAGGCTGCTTTGCGCATCGTGTCTTTCCTATTAATATTACACAGCCAGCTGCTCATGTATGAGGATTTTAGTACAATGGGACAGATCGGGTCTGCCCTGATGGGGCTATACAATGAACAGACTCAATCTAAGGGACTGGAAAGGTGTGCCAGGCTTCTCCTATACTTGTGTCCCTGACTGACCTCTGGTGCATGGCTGTTCCATTTAAACAAAAAGGATATTTTGTCCTGGCAGCCCTGGAAGCCTTGTCTGGGAGCTAAGAATCAACCCACTACATTTCTGTATTCTTCTGAGGGATCATTCTGCAGCCCACACTATAATCATACTTTATTTTCAGATCATTATGCTCTGCCACACTTGCACAACACAGTTATCCTCAGTAGGGTTTATATAGATGTCTATAGATGTCTCTTTTAAAAATGTGGCCTTCAGGTTGAGTCTTCTTCCAGTGGTAGAGATGTGAGAAGGTGTCCTGGTTTCAGCTGGGATAGAGTTAATTTTCTTCCTAGTAGCTGGTACAGTGCTGTGTTTTGGATTTAGTACCAGAAGAACGTTGATAACGCACTGATGTTTTAGTTGTTGCTCTGTAGTGCTTACACCAGTCAAGGACTTCTTCAGCTTCCCCTGCTCTTCCAGGTGCACAAGGAGCTGGGAGGGGGCACAGCTGGGACAGCTGACCCCAACTGGCCAAAGGGCTATTCCAGACTGTATGATGTCATGCTCGGGGGGGAATTGGCCCAGGGGGAGAGGGATCGCTGCTCAGGTCAGGCTGGGCATCGGTCAGCGGGTGGTAAGCAACTGTATTTTGCATCACTTGTTTTGTATATTCTGTATATTCTATTACCATTATTACTGTTGTTATTATTATCGTGGTGGTGGTTATTATTGTTGTTATTCTTTTCTTCCGCTGTTTTATTAAACCCTCTTTATCTCAACCCACAGGTTTCACTTTTTTTTCCGATCCTCTCCCCCATCCCACTGAGGGAAGGGGGGGCAATGAGTGAGCGGCTGGGTGGTGCTTAGTAGCCAGCTGGTGTTAAGCCACCACAGAGGATGTTAAACTTGTTTTATTTCAGCTGTGCTGACTGTAGAGCATGTAATTGAAGTATTAAAAATTATTTTCCCTTCTATTAAAAATATACAAATTCCAAGACCTTAAGAACAGAATTATAAAGGAAAAGGTGTCATTTTCTTATAATCCATTCTTGGAGTAGGAGTCCTCTTCAAGCAAGCTGATTCTCAGTTTTTCTTATATTTGGTAAAAATTCTATGCATACAAGATAATTGAAGGTGCAATATTAGGCTTTTTATAGCTTTAATACAATAATATATGGTAAAAAATTAATAGAAAGATAGTCTGATTATGCCATCCATTTACGGAAATAATGCTACTTTCAATATAGGCAATGAACATCTTTGTTTCAGTGAAATCAGTGGGATAATACCTATGACTTAAACTGAGATGTGGCTTAGATCCTTTTTCTGCTTTGAATGTTTTTCATATTTCATATTACTAGGATTTACATTTAAGAAGGCTCCTAATGTTTTCCAGTTGAGCATATATATATATTCATACACGTGTGTGAGTGTCTGTGCAGAAACAGGCTCAAAGAGAACTTTCTCTAAAAGGGTTGTCAAGCATTGGAAGGGGCTGCCCAGGGAAGTGATTGAGTCCCCACCCCCGGAGGTATTTAAAAGATGGGCAGACGAGGTGCTTAGGGACATGGTTTAGTGGTGGGATGGCAGGGTTAGGTCAACGGTTGAACTTGATGATCTTAAATGTCTTTCCAACCTAAACAATTCTATGATTCTATGGTCGTAATACCTCTACCTGACTAACTCCTGGTAAACAAATGCCAGGTTGACAAGGAGGGGTCCCATCTCAGGCACCATGATATATTGCTAAATTATCTAGCAATCCATTTGCGTCACTCGGGAAAAAAGGCTTCAGGTGCAAGGGTGAGGTTTTTGATAGCATCACACTGGTTTGCTTCCACTCTTGCTGAAGCTGATGGGAGCATTACCCGCAGCTTCAGAAGAGCAGGGCTCAGCAGTGCTGCTCACAGAAGTCACATCCCACAATTCCCTTTTTCTACCTGTTCCAAAAGGAAAAAAGAATGCCTTGGCACATGCATAACTTTCTGGTGCTTAATTTGCCAGCTGGTGAGTGTCACATGTTTAATTCAGGCAATGTAAATAGCAATCTCTTTAATAGTCAACATTTTCACCGACAACGCAGTCACTGAGCTTAGACAGCTGATCGCTGCTGCTATAGAGCTAAGTCCTTAAATATTATCAAACTAATACCCTTGTATGGTCACACTGGATACAGATTAGTGAAAGCCATAATCCTATTTAATTTAACACAGTCCTAGGGATTTTCCTCTACAAAGAATTTGGTCACATGCATACTGCATAATATTTTGCATAGTTCTTAAAACATATGGGCCCTCTCTTGGCTGTCTGCCAGCTTTAATGGCACTTATTAAATCCCATTGTACTCCACACCACAGTCCAGATGCAGGTATCTGCTAGAAAAAGCTCCATGGTTAGTAAGAATTTGTTGTGGCTCCAAGCTATGCCACAGCTCATTCTCTCAAGTTGGCTGTTTCGCCCTCCGAGGAGGAGGTTATCCCTCGGCAAATTTAAGATGGCGAGGGACTACAATTAATTTTACCCACAGTGCAGCCCAGCCAAGTCCCTGTCGTCTAAGAACTCAGACATGTAAAAACTGACTGCACTTGAACTGCCATGGATTCTGGGGTCTGTGGTTAAGCAACTCCCTTCTGAGTCATAGGAAAGGCCTGATTTTTATGTGCTGAGCACAGTTAAGACCATTTTCCTTCAACACTATGTGATATCTTTGACACAGCAGCAGATTACACTCATGGAATTAGGGCTACCTTGTGTACAATCTTCTTTTTTTTCTTTTTTCCCTCATGTAGAATTATTGTCTGAATGGAACAAGGAGACTTTGGCCCTCTGTCAAGGTCTCTTAGCCACCACCATTGCTTATGACTGACCAGCTGTAGATTGCAAGGACCACATGCCTGGCATGTCACAGGCCCATTGCAGACCTTGCAGGGCTGTGGTGGGTTGACCTTGGCTGGACGCCAGGTGCCTCCAAGCAGCTCTATCCTTCCCTCCTCAGCAGGACAGACAGGGAGAAAATTAGATGGAAAATAAAAAAAACCTCATCGGTCAAGATAAATGCAGTTTAATACAAAAGCAAAAGCAAAGGCCACGTGTGGCAGCAAAAGGAAAACAAGATTTTATTCTCTACTTCCCACCAGCAGGCAATGCCCAGCCATTTCCTGGGAAGCAGGGCTTCAGTACGCATAGCAGTTGCTCCAGAAGACAAAACATCGTAAAAAATGAATGCGCCCCCTTCCTTCTCCTTTCCTTTAGCTTTTTACATCTGAGATGACACCATATGGTATGGAATATGCCTTTGGTCAGTTTGGGTCAGGTGTCTTGGCTATGTCCCCTCCCAAGATCTTGCCCCCTCCCAGCCCACTGGTGGTGGTGGGGGACATGTTGGAGACACGGCCTTGATGCTGTGGGAGCACTGCTCAGCAGTAGCCAAAACACGGGTGAGTTATCAACACCTTTCTACATACCAATAGAAAGCACAGCACTATGAGGGCTGCTATGGAGAAAATCAACTCCAACTCAGCCCGACCCAATACAAGGGCACATGTGGGTACAGCTCTGTTGGGTGACCCTGGGCAGAGGTGTGGGAGTCTAGAGGAAAGCAGGCATGCTGAGAGCAGTAAGCTACGTGGTCAGCTGTGTGTTCAGACAATAAATATCATATCCCAGCAGGCTGAAACCACAGGATGCTCTATCACCTAATCAGAAGCTGGATTTCTAAGAACAGCATTGGTCCAGCTAATCTTTCAGAGCACCCAGTTCAAGTTTATTCCTGTTACACAATGCTTGGAACATTTTGTAGGCTTTCAGTACTTACTGTAGAGAAATGATGGTGAAATTTTGATCAACAGACTACTGGGTAGTGAAGCAGCTCCAAAGAGGCAGCCAACAGTTACATTCATTTTCCTGACATTTCCAAGGATGTTGGGACAAATATGTGACCAAGAGTGCTTGGTAGATAAAAGCAGCTCAGGCACAGAGACTTCACCACCTCCTCCAGCACCATGCTGGAGGTAAAAGCCTTCCCCTCCAGGAAGAAGAGAGCGTGGTTCACGTTGATTAAGTTTACAGGTTATTTTCAGTAACTTAGGCACCACCTGAATGGCTGTTGGCTTAATGCAGAGAGTAATTATTAGTATTATTACTACTATTGCTATTAATAATAAAACAGTGCTTCTTCCAAAAGTGCCTAAGGAGCAAGCTAAGGTAAGCTTCATCTTGCTAGGTGCTCTGCAACTTTGGGCTGTCATTCAAGAACACAATAAATTCTGCTTCAGGGCTCCCACTACTGGATCAAAAGCACCAAAGCCACATGAGCCAAAATGCTGACGCTGTATGAAATAATTCTGCAAATTCAACTGTATTTTTAAACGATGGTAATTTAGCTTTATATTGGTTGGCTTTATGCCAGCTTCAGTATCATCTTCCCTCAGCCATCCAAAGTTGTACCAAACCAACTGCAGCCTGTTTTCTCAGCACTGGTGCAGAGTCAGCATAAACCCCAAAGAGCAGTTGTGTGACCTCTTCTGGGTCAAATCTTTACTTTTCGCAGATCCGGTGTTAGTTTTCATGGCAACATGGTCTCAGAAGATCCAGTGGTTTTCTCCTGAAGAGCTTGCTAACTACACAGACAAGAGAGCTGTCAGAGGAGAAGTTGAATGGAAAAGTGAAGGGGTCAGAAAGATTACAGCAAAACTCATTGATCATTTTTGGAGGGGCGGTGAAGAAGGACTGAAAGATTGTAAAGAGAATACACACATGGAAAGGAGAGGGAGGGTAAGGGTACAGAAAAGCCAGGAGAAATAAGAAAAGGGAGGTGCACAGGGAAGCTGCTAAAAGATCTGGCTGAAAAAGAAGGAGACAATCAGAAGGGAACTGGAAAGCCTGGGCATAACTGGAAAGTTGCTGTACAGTGCACATTCCCTGCTTGGGTTGCTTCTGCTTCCCTCTGCATTTGACTGCAGCTTTTTGGCTTCTCCTCTCTGGGTTTCCCCTAACACTTTCCTGGAAGAGGACCCAGAAGGCACCCGTGTTGCTCATGGCCAGCCGAAGTACCTCGCTGAGCCTCAGGAGCCAGCTTCTGCCACATCCAGAGCTGCAGTCTCTCATTTGATCTACTCTTCCTGCTGGTCTTTGCTGGTTCTTACAAACTCTCCTCTAGCCTGGTGGAAACGAGGAAGGTGTAAAGGACAGCAGCTGCCTGAAATGTCTGCTCACCACAAAAGGATGAGCTACTCTGTCTTCTAAAACTGACACCTTAGCAGAAATGCAGAACTTGATGACATTTAGCTCTCGTTACAAATCTTTACACGTATAGTTAAGACGCATCAAATTTACTGCACTCAGTCATGCATAGCAGAGTTTGACTTATTTACAGTATGTTTTCACGTGTCGTACATCTTTAATCAGACTGCGGTGTGGACTGGTTTAATTTTTTTTCCATTGATGGTTCCTGCATGTAGATTAGAATAATTGTTATTGCTCTGGCTTATCTAGTGTCACACTAGAAATAAGAAATTATTGGCAGTAACAATCACATTACACCCTCCAGCTCCTTCAGTCTGACTATAAAAGTTTGGATTAGTGACGTGTTTTGGTTGCTGTGTCAAGATCCAGCATGAGGCTTTTTTTCCAGTATTTCATGTGAAAACTAGAAGGCAGTGATGTGTATGCATCTGTATACTGAAAGCTGTTAGTGTAAGTAAGCTCATACAGCTCTGTTTTCTGCAATAACCCTCTTTTGCCCTGTTATGGGCTTCGCTTCCCTTACCTTCTTCCATCACCACTTTCTGCCCCCAGCTGGGGGTCATGGTGCCCCCCAGCTTCAGCTCTCCCGAAGGAGCAGAGAGCACTCCCGGGAGCATTGCAGCAAACAAGTGCTGACACAAATGTGAGGCACGTGGGTTGCAAAAGCAGTTTGAAGACCACACTAACACCTGGTTTTCTTTAAAGGATACCCCTGTGCTGTTCCTTAAAGGTATTGTGATATTACTCTCAATATCTGTGTTGGAAAAGATTCAAATGTTACGGTCTGTATCTACCAGAGGCCAAATTTTCCTACCTGCTTTTTTTTTTTTCCTTATGACTTTTGTAAAATAAAATTTTTTCTCCTGCTGATTTTTGTATATCTTTTAATGAGTTTAGGCCTGCTGTCCCTGTTCCAGAAGAAAAAAAATTTCTAGTGGAGGCTCAGTATTTTCACTTGGCTTTTTTTAGTTTGTAAAAAAATGTGTATAACCACAAAATGCTGAGGGGACACACATCACGCAAGGAAAACACGGCTCCTGAATTGTCCTGGCAACCAAACTGGGGAATTGGCTTGTGAGGAAAGGGGAGGAAGGGAGAATGGATCTGGCAAATATATCACCGTATGCCTACCACAGTTGAAATATCTCTGATTTACTAAAATGAAGAGAAAGGTAGCAATCTAATTTAGAAAAGCTTCAAAATATTTTTGAGTGATTCTAAAGTCTGAGGCAAGTAGGTTAAAAAAAAGTCTTTTAATAAGTTAATAATTAGTGGTTTCTTATGTATCTTATATAGCGCACAGAATATTACACTGCAAATAGTGTCTTCCGAACCTGTGAACTAGTAGTAAGATTGCTATTCATATTCTTTATTTCTTTTCTGCTTTTGAAAATGCCTCAGTACATAAATGTTTCTCTACATTATCAAAAGGGTCTGTTTTACTGGAAATAGTAATGAAGTATTAGTTGCCACTGATGTGAGCTGAATGTTCCATAAGTTTATTTTTTCTGTAGACTGAAGTAAATTATGAAATTATATTCCTTGAAATATATGTGGACTATTTTGCATTAGCTAAACACAAATTTTACAAGCCTGCTTCTATCAGAAATGAAACAACTGCAAAAGTTTAAAACCAAAGGGGATCTACAAGTTAAGAATAAGCTCAGAAGAAACTACTGTGGTTGAGTTATCTGTCATTGTGAGATATGTAGATATATTCACATATATATTCCTGTCCTCAAGATTTACATGGCTTTAGGGAAATTCCTACCCCTTGCTCCTTCTAGTTTTTGAGGAACTTGTTTTATGTGATGGCCCTTTACTTTCCCTGAGCTCCTGTGAGAGCAGTAGACCAGAATTTGCAATTCTGAGGGCTTCCTCCCCTCACCTCCCTCCTTACTCCCCCGGGACTTTCACATTTTCTTCTAGAAAGCCTATTTTATTAAATAAATCAAACTTAGACTCAAATGTTTATCAAAACGTGCTCGCAGAGCTGGGAGTGCTAATAAAGGGTGCACAGGGCAGCGACGGTGCTCACCAGGGGGAGGACAGGGAACGGGTCAGCCTCATGTACGTGGGGAGAAGAAGGCAAAGGGCTCCCTTCAGCCTCTTCAGCTCATGCTACAAAGCTTGTAAAACATCTGGTCTTTACAGATTTGAAAATAAAAACTTTTCTTTTTACATAAGAATACAAATTGGAAAACATATTTCTTCACAAGCCCTTGAAAATGAGTGTCACCCACCACATATATTATGTCTCTGAACTGAGCTAAATGGAAGCGAGACATATATTTCTCTTTGATGACTCTATCAAGGTCTGTTTTAACTCCTCTCCCCAGTCCTTTAGCCTCTCCAAAGATACATGTGTAGATAAGGGAACAGCATCAAACCCGTGCAAAGTAACAGCAGCCAAACAAGTGGCTTTAAAAAGAAAAATCCAGCTTTGTACCTCTTTCTTCCTGCAAACAATTTCCTTTTCCAGTTATAAATTTGATCTCCTAAAAAAAAATTCCCTGGAAGAGACAGAGGAGACAGGGAGATAAATGGAGTTTGGGTAATTCTATGTATTCTGGAAGTGAAGAAATTTAATGCAAATCTTCCAGGCATCTCTCAGGTGTACAAATGATCATGTAAAGCACCTCTAATTTGCCTGTTTGCGTGTCTGAGTTAGTAACTCAGACAGTTTTGGCACCTCCACATGCTTGCCAAAGATGCAGTGGTGTTCGACAGTCTTGCTCTGCGGAGAGTTTGAGCAGCGTACGATTGTTTGATAGCATGGTTAACGTCAATGAGATTGCTGTTACTTGAGAAACACTTCTTATTCTCTGTTACCTCTTACTGAGCCAGCCTACTAGCTTATCTATATTTGGCACATACTGTCAGGTCCGAGAACCAAAAATCATCATTAAATATACTTTGAAATGCTGGACCTGGTGAAAATATACCAGATACCCTCGTCTGAGGCCAAACTTAACCTTGCTTTTGCAATTGCTCCCAAAGACGTCATCATTTCTTCAGAGAGCGACAAATGGCTATAATGGCCCCTTATAAGATCAGGAAGACTGGATGAATCGGGAGAAAATGCACTTCCTCACCAGTTCCCATCTCCATAGAAACTCTGTGACTCCACTCTGTCTTCTGCCTATACAGATTAAGCAGCCTGGTTTTCCAATAACAGACAGTGAAGTCTGACGCCTGCATTGTCTGGCAGAGGGGTATCTTGAAGAGCAGAATTTAAGTATAAAAAGAGAACTTTGCCAAGTGCTTAGCATTGCCTCCCCCAACTTTCAAATTCTTCCTGTTGCTTTTCAGGTTCCTAAGAAAATTTCTCATGAGAATCATCAGCATTTGCTGCCAGGGTACCCACAACTCTGATGATGCTTTTGTCAACTACTTTTGCTTCAAAGGATGCAGTGTCATTGAAAGACGAGTGCACACTACCCAGTATCACAATTCATGTCACTTTTGGGGAAGACAGGGAATCATCAGAAGCAGACTATGGGATGCTAATTTAAACATAAAGCTTCATTTTCAAATTCATTAAAGATAGCATTTTTTTAATAAAATGAAATATATGAGAGAACATATTGATTATTGTTAAGAAAAAGAGAAGATATTAAACTGCAGTAGATAAACATCAGCATGCAAAGTTCTTTTGTTAATAAGAATAAATTGATAGATTTATAGACTTTAAGTTCTGGCGAGATCATTTGATTGTCTCATCAGACCTCTAAATCAAAGCCATTAAATCTTACAGTATTACCTCTGAGCTGAATAGAGCTAGACAAAACATGTTGGTAAAGCACTACGTGAAACAAGAGATTCAATTCAGCTTGACAGAAGCTTTATAGCTTTGGGTCAAATCTACCTTCCTTAAGTTTTAAAAATAGAGAGAACAACTAAAACTGAAGTGCCATTTCCCCCAGTTTTTCAGCTTTGGCTTAGTGTATTGTATTTTGATTTATCTGTGAAAATGGCATCTCTGTTTTCTTTGTTCTAGTCTTAGTCCGTAACACACACACAGCAAAATCCTACTCCTCAGAAAAACACCCAGTTTTGACATGAGGTTGTCAAACAACAAAAGTTCCTAAAACTTCTCCTGTTTCAGAAGTTGATCATCCATTCAGCGTGAAAACCCAAAGTGCATCATTTCTCGTATAAATATATCCAGCTTCAGCTTTCAACCTTTATCATAGCTTCTTGACTGTTAAAGGGCCCTCTATTTTCTTCTCATAAATGTACTTATGCACTGTAGTCAAGTGACTCTCAATATTATTTTTAATGGACTAAATCTATTGAACTATTTAAGTCTCTCCTAGTAGGGTATTTTCTATGGCTCTTGAACAAGGCTGTGACTCTGCTTTTAAGAACTCCAATTTTTCCAATATATCTACCTTTCTAATGAATTCATCTTTGCTATAGAAAAAAAAATGAAGTTAACACTGATTTTTCCTACATTTATACATTCATGGATTATGTTAGCCCTTTGGCCACAGCATCATAGTGGAAGCTTATGTTCTATTTCTTGCCTACTTTGACCCTAAATCATTTCAGAAAGGTTGCTTTTCAAGATACTACTCTAAATAAATTTCAAAATGCAATTTTAATGTATGCCCTAGGTTTCTAAGTCTGTAATAGCCAAAACTTGCATCAGTTTTGTCTTTTGAAAAAATTGTCTTATCCAGCAGTTGAGATCACTTTGTACATGTGCTCTGTCTTCATTAATATATGCCAGCGTTTGCGGTATGTGCAAATTTTATCTGCAATGCTTTGTATTTGACAGTTATTTCCACTTTAGGAACAAGAAAGTTACATACTTTGATTTCTTTACACACATGTATTTAACCCCAGTACTTCTGCTGCTGCTTCTGCATCCTTTTCCCCAATGCTCCTTGTCCCTCTGAGATGTGTTCCCTACCTCATGTTCTCTGATTCATTGCTCATATTATCCTCATGTTTTTGCCTCCTCCACAAACTCTTCATTTCACCTGCATTTTCAACACAAACTCAATTGCTTTTTTCTCGTGATGGTATTTTCAGATACCTTCCCTGACCTGTAGTTCAAATTACAATATAGAAGTAGAATTGCTGGGATGAAAGATGAAAAGTTGTGCACTGATCTCACGCTTCACCTATAAACATTTTCCCCTCAGCCCAGAGCCCGTGTTGGGCAATTTATGCTGTATTGATTCCAAGGAGGAAGAATTACTGTCTGACAGCTATACCACATCCTTTATTAGCATCCAAAGTAGAGTTGGGATTTAGCTAATGAGGCTTAACTATCTCCTTTTGCAGGTGCTGGAAGAAGTAGTCACTTCCGAGGTGCAATTAATATCACGGCTATGTCCTCTTGTCGCATTTAAACACGTGAAGCACGTTGTCCTTGGAGAACCTGGGCTTTTGCCTGAACTCCACGTCGGCAGAGCTGTAATGATTTCTCTGTCTCTGCTCTGTTATTATTTCAGCATAATAAAAATATGGAGAGAGGCAGGATTTTTACAGTTTAGAAGAAATTAATTGTTCTTTTCGCCTTTGCGTACAGGATTTTTTTTGGGACACTTTCTGTAATACTGAAATAAGTGGGTAGCTATGCAGCGTTACATACATGAGGCACAAAATAAAGGATCATCAGGCATTCTGACCCTGATTCTCGATATGTCCAGTATCCCCAAAGCAAAAGGCGCAGGTGGTTGTTTCCAGCAGCAGCCATTGGGCTATCCTCTATGCTCACACATCCCGTAAGTTTCTCTCTGAGTGTTCATATATTTAGGACAATGAGACAAACTTTCTTCCTTCATGATTTATAATAGAAATTATTACAATATGAATAATTGTAATAGTCTGCTTGGCTTCCTTCTCCCTTCTCTAGGCTACTTAGCCTTTTGACACTACCAAATGGCTCCAGCACAAGCTGTCAGAAAGCAGTGCACCAAAGTCACTACTGCACGTGAGGCTGTCTGCACACAGTAATAAGGAATTTGCCACTGCTGTTAGAAATCCTTGTTATCATTCTTTCTTTTTCTGCTTAGGGAGCTCTGAGGTCACTAGATGTTATCATTTAAACCCACTCATTCTTTGCACCATCCCTCTGCATGCTCAGGGAATTCATGTAAACACCAGCTTTGTTATTTCTCTTGCACAGCCGTGGGTCAGCCATGGCACTCCTTGCAACCAGGAAAAAACATGGGATTCATGACTTCTATATAAAAATACTGAGCTAGATACATAATTGTGAGCCTGCATTAGAAAGTAGTATTTTCTGAGTCAGTCTCATCATAAACTGCAGGTTAGTGTTTGCTTTTTTATTCCACTTCCCCTCTTCATTCCCTGTTTTGCTTCACCAAGGAATACTGAGATTCATTTTTTTAAGAAGTACTCACAGTAATCAGGGTCCCTTTATCCTACCATGCCCCTACATAGGTATCATGTCAGATTATCCCTTAAAGCACTGTTTTTTAAACAGCAAGGGACAAACCAAAGTGCAAAAGGGAGTTGGAAGAAGCTGTCCTCCTCATAGAGCTGGAACATGCTTTTTCCTGGGGATGGGGGGGAAAATGGGAGGATTTGGGAAGACGATATGGGAGTAAGGGGGAACCCTTCTGACTCTGCGCAGTTGGGCAAAATGGATATGTAACATGAAAGGAGCTATTTCAGATGTTAGTTTCATGGGTGATTTTTTTTTTCTGGTTCTATTTTTCTCCCATTACCTAACAGCAAATAAATGCTAATCTTTCCTTCCTAGGACCACTTTCCCTTTACAAAAAGGGTAAGCCACAGAGGTGGCAGCGCTGCTCAATTTTTCAATAAATACAGCTAGGTTTTCAATGGGAAGTTTTGAACTGCTAAGCTCAGACTTCTGGGGGAAAGTATGTAATTGTTGCCACAGGGATGGGCTAAGACAGAGGGAAGAGCTGGTGATATTCTTATCCAGGGCAAAGCACATCCAAATGCCTCATGTGATTTCAAACTAGATGTAGGGAAGGTATCAGGAGCTTCCACTGGCAATCAAAAGTGATAGATTACATCATTTCCACACAAAATATTCTGCTTAGAAAGGATGTTATTGTGAACTACAGCACAGTTGTATAAAAATTGCACTCTTCTGTCTTTTTTACCAGCAACTTCTTTTTCTCCACTTTCCTAGTGAAAATTCAGACTGTCTTACTTTCCAATCTGAGATGTCTTCAAATGGGTTTTAGCCTCTAGAGAAAGCTCAGGCAGCAACCGTATATTGCTCTTTCCTCAGCTGATGCCTACCAGTGCCCTTTCTGCATGCTGCTACTCCTGTGCTCTCTAGGCCAGGTTTCTAATTTGTCCATGGAGCAGGCAGTTATCAGAAGAGTTTCTCTAGGGGAACCTCATCTACAGCAGTTCAGCTACTTTGCAAAGAAAGCTTTTCTCAGGTACCCTTTCAAGACACTTAGAAAGAAGACAGATTTGTTTTGAAATTGCAGTTTCCATAATTTTTTCAGCTTCTTTCAATTCCTGCTTTGGAGAAAACAGTCATTAAGAGCTCATAGATACATATATGATTATTTTTCCCAGAAAACATTTAGCACTGAGTCATTGTGCTGTTTTTCTTCACAGTAGCTAGCTTGAGGCTATGTTTTGGATTTGTGCTGGGAACAGTGTGATAATACAGGGATGTGTTTGTCATTGCTGAGCAGGGCTTACACAGTGTCAAGGCCTTTTCTGCTCCTCACCCCACCCCACCAGTGAGGAGGCTGGGAGTGAACAAGGAGCTGGGAGGGGACACAGCCGGGACAGCTGACTCCAACTGACGAAAGGGATATTACATACCATATGATGTCATGCTCAGCATATAAAGCTGGGGGAAAAAGAAGGAAGAGGGGGGATGTTCGGAGTGATGGCGTTTGGCTTCCCAAGACACCGTTACGCGTGATGGAGCCCTGCTTTCCTGGAGATGGCTAAACACCTGCCCGCCCATGGGAAGTAGGGAATGAATTGCTGATTTTGCTTTTTTTTGTACATGTGGTTTTGGCTTTACTTATTGAACTGTCTTTCTCTCAATCCACAAGTTTTCTCACTTTTCCTCTTCGATTTTCTCCCCATCCCACCATGGGGGAGTGAGAGAGCGGCTGCATGGGGCTGAGTTGCCAGCTGGGGTTAAACCACAACAGTCCTTTTTGGTGCCCAACATGGGGCTTGAAGGGTTCAAGATAATGACAGATTTGATTGGAATGTGCTAGATGGAATTTATAGCTGTTATTGCTGTTTAACTATTAATTGACAGGCTCCTGTGCTTGTCATGGGCCTTGCTTGCCTTACTTTACATTAGAGTCCGGTGCTCGTTAGTGGCTGCTATTCGCTCTCACTGCTTGCTGTGCTGCTGTGCTGCTGATCATCTCACTCTGCTGTGCCTGGGAACGTTTTGATAACAGCCATGGTGATGCACCTGGGCTGGCCGATGGCCAGGGCGTCGTTGCTCTTTCTGTGTTGCTGTACTGGATGGGCTGGAACTCTGGCGTGAACTTGAGTCAAAGGGACCGTGAGCTGTGGATGAGTCCATGTGGGATCAGGATGCCCCAAAGCATCTGTGGTGGTGGATAAACCCATGCCAGAGCAGATACATCTTGAAGCATCTGTGGCCGTGATTATGTCTGTGCCGCAGGAGGTGTACAGTGAAGGGTCTGTGGCCCAAGGGTAAGTCTATGCTAGAGAAGTTACCCCTTGAAGCAGCAGTGGTTGTGCATGAGGTCATGCTGGAGCATCTCAAAGTGTGTGGCCAAGGATAAGCCCATGACAAAGCAGGTACACCCCTGGAGGGACTGCAACCATGGTTAAGGCCACACTGGAGCAGGTCTATCTCTGAAGGCATTGTGGCCCATGGAGGTGGCCTTGTTGGAGCAGGTGTACCTCAAAGTGACTCTGGCTGTGAATAAGTCTCTGCCACAGCAGGTATAGCCCTGGAGAGACTGTGGCTCACAGATAAGGCTCCACTTGGAGCAGGTACACCTCTAAGGGACTGCAGTCTATGCATAAGTCCTAGCCCAAGCAGGGGTGAGGGGAGGAGTTAAATGCAATGGTAAACCCTATAACCTGGCCCAAAGAAGACAGGGGTGGGGACTGTAATGGCAATATCTTTAAATTGTTATAACTCATTATTTGAATTGCATATTATGGGAATTAACATAGCAGGAACCACCTAAACCAATGGAGGACAAGCCTTACAAGAAGCAGCGCAAGTGCAGCAGTGACCTGACCTGAGCTGGTTTTGGTGCCCAGTAACTCCATGCAACACACCACCTCTCCTGTCCCAAGTGACCACCATAACAGATGGCACCCAAAAACTTGGACTAAATGAACTCAGTGGACATTTTGTGGACGTTTATGGACATTTTACAGACATTTCACAGGGGTAATCCATAGACTAAGGGAATGATACCTGTGAATTGTATCAAAGGATGAGAAGGGGGAGGGGTGGTTAATGACATTATGTCTTTTGAAATATTTATCTTGAAAATGGTTGCAATGCACAACCAGAACTTGCTCTGAATACATTACAAAAAGAGTTTCTTTTCTTTCCATGGACAATTGAAATGGAAATCCTTCTATTGACTAGTCAGGCATTATACTATTTGTTAACGATTTTCTTAAGGGACACATTGGTGGTATTGATTTACAGCTGAGGAAAGGAAAAGGTTCATTACTCTGTTTAAACGTGAGTGCCAAAAAGATGACTGTTAAAGGTACCAGAGGTTGGCTAATCACAGCCTCTTCATGGCAGGGTTTCTTGTATGTTACTTCTCCCAGAAAGCCAAACTGAATGCTATATGCCTGATTTCCCATGTGTTTTCATTCACCATGACAACTAGCTAAATGTGACCTTGACTTGTAAAACTGTGTGTTGCCATCTGCAGTAAAAGAGAGCTAAAGATGAAAAACTCCTTAGCATTTTTTCTCCCAAAGGAAAGGTAGGGGTATTATGTGATTTCCTCTACCTTTGGACAATATGGTAGGAAAATTCTATTTAATTAAAAACAAGACAGAAAGAAAAGAGGTGCATTTGTTAAGGCATGAAAAGTCAAAGTCAATGTAAGGCATATATTACTTAGGGTAGTTACTAAGATTGTTCAAAAACTTTCCATTGCTACTGGTTTTCTATGGAAAATAGGTTTTCAACATTTTTTTTTGTGCATTTGCTTTTTATAAAATTCTCATCACCCTTCTTTCTTTAAGGTTCTCAAGTATTGAGTTAGAATCCATTTTCCAGATGAGGTTCACTGGAACTGCTGTTCATGTCTTGTGTCCCATATGAACCAGGTCTGCAGCCAAATGTCACCTCCTGTGATCACTCATAGTGATCCCCGAGATTCAAATAGTTGGGAAGTGGGGAAAAAGGAAAGGAAAAGCCTTAGGGGTTTGGACTGAAGGTAACCCCAAAATGCCTTTTTTTGTTATGTTTATTTTTATTTTGGCAGTTAATTTGCGAAAAGCTTTCAAGAAAATGAAAGTTAATTGAAGGGGAATTTTAAGAAAGATGAAGGTTGGTAACTTCCCATTTTTTTCCAGAGAGCCTACCAGTTAGGTCTTTCTTCCAGAACTGGAAAGCTGGAATAAATTTTCTAATCCTCCAGAGGATTTTAACATCTATGTCACATTTTCTAAAGCACTGTCCCAGCCATCAACATTAGATATAGGTTGTTTTTCAGCTGAAGTTTTTCTACCTTGCTAAAACAATTATGCCTGTCATATAGGGTATGCTGAGGTAAACACCCCCCCAGTTGTCCCTACAAAATGATCCCATCCTGTATAATGCAAAAGAACACACATTTCTGACACGTGGTAGAAGTGACTCAGGCTAGCCTTGTGTCAGAAAAGGGCTCTGCTATTCTCTTACCCAAATCTGGCCAGTCTTTAAGCCTTTTTAAATCATAGTTTGAACACTCTCAGTTGAAACTTTGTAAGCTTTTGGCAACTCTGTTTCCACAGAATATTTTTACATTTGAGTTGGATGTGTCCTGTAATTGCAGTAGACTGGTTTGGACTGGCTATCAAATCTGTCGAACCATGTCCTTAAGGATTTCCTGCCAGGTCCTGGCAACACGCAAAAAGAAGGTGTTGCATTTGAGTGAAAAAGAAAGAAGGCTTGTACAGCTGAGCTGCAAGGGGAAAACTAGAAAGAGATGGCAACAGGAATTAAAAAGGGAAGGAGTTTGATTGGAAAATAATACCGCAAGAGGCATTGGGGTGGGAAGGGGGTTTGGAGCTAAGGTAACTGGGCCTGACTGGGATGCAGGGTAGTACATAAGACAGGGGGGAATAGGTAGGGGTCTGTGCATGCCCCAGCAGACCTTTCTCTGGAGGACAAGAAAAGATCACGGTGCTTCTGAGTCTCACTTGCCTGCAGGCAGGACACAGCTCTGACACCCCGCAGCTCAGCTGCCCATGCTGGGTACGTTCCAGCTCGTGCAGATCCCATAGCAGCAAGCGGTTTTCCATACCTACAAGTATCAGAAATTATTGCGAAGGCACTAAGCCTTCCAGCTCTGGGGATGTCCAGCACAGGTGCTGATATGAGAACAGAAGGGAAGCCTTCTATTTTCAATCAAGAGTTTTGTAAGTAAATTCCCAAGATGTTTTCTTTTTTTTTTAAATACCAGCTTGGAAACTTGTTGCAAAGCTAAGCAAAGAAAGGTGAAAAATGCCAGAAGGTAGTTTGCATGCGAAACTTTTTCCTCTCATGCACCATACTCTGGCATCTTGCCTATACGTCCCAATCCTCCTCCGATTCAATGGGCTCATAGGGGCATCCAGGGGGGAGTCAGACTGACCGACGGTAGCCATCCATCCTGCTGAGGAGGTCAGAATTGCCCTTTGGAGGCACTTACCTCTCTTGCTTGACTATGCAGGAGCTTGGTTGACAACTGTCAGGTAGATGCTTAAGTGTGAAGGCATCCAGATGATCCTGACTCTGCTGTTATCCCACAGGACATCATCCTTGCTATATAGAAAAGGTAGACTTCTTCTGAAAAATAATCAAAGCTATTTAACAAAGACACTGCTGTGTGAGGGACTCCTCTGTTTGCGAAGGGCAAATTGGACAGAGATGGCAAGAAGGGGAAAATGAACCTTGTATTTAAATTTGGGATTGCTCTGTGATTTGTGGCCGTGCAATGAAGCCAAAATTTTTCAGATGGTCACTCATTTTTGACATGCCTTTCTAGAGGGATGTGGGCAGATTGGGAGGGAAAAAAAAAACAGTCCTGATGCTGAAGGAGACAAAGTTATTCGTGCTTCAAATAGATGAAGCTCTTCTTAATGTGAAGTGGTCTCAAAAATATCAGGTCCTGGTTCTTTAAATGACATGCCCAAAATACTTTTGGCCTTTTGACCTTAAGTTCCCCCTCTATGAAATGATGATAACACTTTCCTCTTGCAATGTGTCCCTGTCCTCAGAAACATGCTGTAAAAAGAAATTCATTTTGTTCGCAAAGCCCTTAGATACAATATTGTGAGTAGAGCCATGAAAAAGTTCATGGGGAATTTAATAACTCTGTCTTCAGAGCAGGATATGAATTGTGTATAGTAAATAAGGCCTGCAGGCACAAATATTGCATTGCTGCTCATTATTTGAACTCTGCCCATCCTGTGCATTGAACAAGAAAAGAGGAATGGAGAAAAACCCCTGATTTTACTTTTTATATTTGCTTTTACTTAGACAATTTTACTTTTGATATTTCTCAGCTTCTGAAAGCTTGCCTTGCCAGCTCTCATGGACTTTTAAGATATATTTAACATGCAATTAAAAGAACGTTCTTCAAATCAGCAGGAGGTTTTCTTTGCAAGTAGCTCCCAAATTGCTCCTGGCTAGATCCGTGTTTTGATTCAGATCAGATTCTAGGCAGCTGAAAGGGGTCCATAAATATATCTGTTCCTCAGAGCGGGCCTTTTCACTGCTCCCCCATCTTGATGTCAGGGAATCTCAGCTGCTGTCAGTAAAAAAACCTGTGCTGATAAGAAAACCTTATTGTATTGTTTTGGCACTGAAAGTAGATACAATTCCTCACAGAACTGACTGCTTAAATTAACATAAAATAGATTTCTGAAGAATATTTTTTTATTCCCCGCTATTTTTTATTTTAGTATTTTAAATTATTTTACTCACTCTAAAGCTTAAATTAAAGGGTTTTGCTCGGAATGTCCTCTTGTCTATGAGTTATAGTGACTACCTCTGATCTCTTTGTCCTGAAAACTGTACTGTTCATGCTGCATCCTCTCATATGAAATACAGGATGTACAATTCCTAAAACATAGCAAAGAAATAAAACAAATATGCAGAATGAATCTTTCAAAATGTAACTATAACAAGGTGAGGTGTTATTTCATGCCATTCTTTAACGATAAAAATCTTTGCATTCTCTCTATAGCTATAAAATAGAGGGTACTGATAAAAATGAGCTTGAGTATAGTTTGCTCTCACTGGTCTTGCTTATTTTCTGTCTTTTTTTAAGTAAGAGTCAAAGATATACTTCTCTTTGGTCCCTGAAAAGGCAGGAAGAAGCCCTCTGCAGAAATAACTAGCTGATGTGATGTGGTGAATTGCCTGCCTGCCATAAGGTACGACCGGAGGTGAGCCATGCCTGGGCTGGTGCAGAACCACAAAAAAGTCAGTCAGGTTTTACCTGTTCAAATTTGAAAAGATAGCCTCCGGTACAAGTTCTTATCTGGGGTATTCAAGTCAACGATTGCAGCCTGGTTTTCTTGAAACAGCTGCATCATGTCATGCATCATCACACACTCACCTCTCTACTGAATGCAGAGGAATTTCTGTTAAACCTAACCCCCTGCTTATTGTATACCAAGCCTACTAAAGCCAAGGAATATCTTCCTCCTGAAATCCCTTTTTCCCAGTTAGCCATTTCAGACATCTTCAGAAATAACCATCTGTAGTACAGATGCTAGAAGTTAAAGATCAAGTGGTAGACTTAATGCTGAATTTCACTTCTATGTTTATACTCGTATGACCAGGTCTCATTCTCTAGTGGATGTATATGATTCTATTTTCCTCTTAAAAATATACGAGAGAAATGCTCACAGACGCTTAAATGTAGCAGTATGAGTACAGCACTATAATTAATGCCCTGGTCTACTCCCTCTGTTTTTTTTTTTTATTTTCAGTGTACGAGTCCTGTGGAGTTTGCAGATTGATTCAATTGCAAAGTTAGATTCCCACTGGGATGGCAGTTTTCAAATCACTGGGCCTTTCTGCCTGTCCTGCCAGCCAAGGAACAATGGGCGCTAATTAAAAGCCTGCTTAAAAGGTTCCCCTTTACTTCAGCAGTGGAGGCTTTCAGGGGGCAGACAGGGGAAGGATGCCTTGTTCTGTTTATGCATATGCAAGCACTTAGTGAGCTGGGCTGCTGACTGTGGGTCGAGAAAACACTACAAAAGCCTAGTGCTTATAGGAAAGGACTGGATTTCAACCTGATGAGGTTAGTTAACAGACTAGACTGAAGAGGGCCCAGCTGTATTTTCTTTCCAAAATTTGAGGCACATTTCAAAATAGGGCTTGTTTTTTTGTCATTTGCTTCTCCAGAAATGTTCAGGTCTCTGTCTTCCTGTATTAAAGTGAGCATTTTTCTTAAAGTGCAAATGGAGAAATAACAGTGTTTCCTTTATTTTTACTAATAAGATTAATATTTTAAACAACCGGTTTTGTTAATCAGCTGGGTTGCCCATGGCAAAATGTACATATGGAGTAAAATTACTTTTCTACTTCCAGGGTTTGTTTCTTGAGCCACTGTCTTTTTTTTTTAAATGGAAAAGATCACATTAGACACTTCTGTTGCCCAGTGGTATAACTGAATTCTACAAAGTATGCAGACTTCTTCTGTTTTCGAGGAGGAAAAAAATGAGAAATGAACTATATCTTGGAGCTTCATTTGTAAATGTATATAAAATTGCTCAGTACCAGAATATGGCAGATAAAGAATCAGCTTCATTATGTCAAGCAAATTCAATATGCTTTGGTTTTCAGCAAGAGCAAAGAACAGAAAACGCAGCATTGCAAATAAACTCATCAATAAGCCGCACAGGTTTTTGTTTGATGTCATTTGTAACTGACAACTTGATCAATCTTACACTGAATAGTCCCTTAGAAATACGAGAGTAATAGGAGCAGAATCTGTCTCATGTCTTTTGTTGAATAGCAGTTCGCTTGGTGGCATTCACAAACCTGTCCTAGACTTCTTCAGCTGTTTTTCTTGTATAAAACTATCTCACCCATTGAGATAGCAGAAAATATTTCATGGGACAAATTGCATGTCATTGATAGTGAATGGTGAAAATGAACAATTCACAGATAACCTCATAGTTTGACAGGTATTATTCTAAACTTTTCCTTTTCAATTTCTATGAAGAATGAGTGCTTGTGCAGAAATCAGGAGTGCCTTGCAAATAACTGACCCAACAAAAAAGACTATTAATTTATCTTTTTTTCCTGTCTACGGAGATTGTCTAAGAGATTAGCTGTATAGCTATTTTAATTAAAAGAACCGATAAGTTTTTTCTCATTTTTAACTTTACAGCCATAGGCTGTAATAATTAATAATGCTTAATAGAGCGCCTTGCATCCTGAAGACTGCTTGGAAGACTAAAGATGTCTCGGATCAGGGCATATGGCCTTTGTTGTGAGCCACATGCACTGAGGAATAAAGGCAGCTGAGCCCAACCTCCTACTCTTACTCTGTCACTCAGTGGCTGGTCTGCACGGT
>NW_009258952.1:6861014-6864149 GCF_000687185.1 Egretta garzetta | reverse complement strand
TTTTTTAAGATGTTTTAGTTCTCCATACAAATGGGGAGAGGAGTAAGAACATTTGGGAGAAACCTGCCTCTGCTCCTATGTTTTCCTTCCCCATTTACCCAGCTGGGCAGGCAGAAAGGGAAATGTCCTAGAGCAAAGGGGACAGGGCCTGACCCAGCATGCCCCCCCAGCCACCCTTCTCACAGGCACAGCTAAATCCATACAAATGCAAAAGCAAGGTGCTTCTGACAAAACAGCAGTCCCAAGCCCAGGTGCACACATGGATTTGTGGACTGGAGGAGCTTTGCTGGTGCCAGGCTCTACATGGCCATTCAGCTCTGAAGGGGCACGGCTGCCAGGCAGTCTCCGAGGTCCGATCCCATACCCGCACATACCACGCTGCCTCTCTGGAAGAGATAGAAACTGCCTGAGGAGCCTCTCTGTGTAACAAACACCTACAACGGGTGCTAGGGACTAGTTCTGCAGAGGTCTTTGAAGACCTCTTGAACAGGCACTTCAGAGGGTGAAGATGATGATGGGAACACCTCAACCAGGCTGTCACCTCCTTATTCACTGGAGCTTTTTCAGGAAGGCTGGATTGCTTGACAGTAGGAATTGAAATAAACCATAAGGGCTGTTGCCAGACCTCTATTAATGAAGAGTGAACAGCATTTTGCCTGCTCGCAGGAAAAAGCGGTGATTTCTCAGTTGCTGTGGCTACAGGCAAGAATCCAAAAAAGATTAACAAAACCCTGTTAGTGGATAATCCCTGGAAAGGTACTCTAACAGAAGACTTCTCCCTCTTCTATCAGCATCACCCAGTCTTACCTAGCTTCGTCGAGATTCCAAATCTATACCTCGAGAAAGTGCTAATTTCAGCTAGACAGCTGGCCAGCGTCATACGAGCTTGCTGTAAAGGAGACATACATCTCAGCACCAGGTGCCTTCTGATCTCGTTCTCACCTGCTCATCTTCACATCTGCTGCTGCCACTGCCACCTCAGGAGAAGGCAATGCCAGCTCCGGGCTTCATTTCTCATCGGATAAATAGACCCGAATGGTCTAATTTGCCTCAGCCGTTTTCCTAAAGGATCGTACCATCTGTTCCTCAGCTTGATGCTAGCTAGCCAGGAGCAGATAAGAAGATTTTCTCTGGAACATGCTACTGATTGCTCCTGGGAAACTAAGTCAGGGATGCCTGGGAGAGCTCGACAAACTATGCCCCGCTGTGTTAATGTAAAACTGGATGCTGCATCTCATCTGTCCTGTGATCTTCACAAGGATAGTGTGTGAGGTGGTAGCAAGGAAAGGATTTTCATCATTTTCACAGCTATTTCACACACAACAGTTGGGCTGTCTTATCTGGTGGGTCCCAAGCACCAGCGGCACGACTTTATGTGCTCTAGAGCTGAACTAATCCTGTTACGTACACTCCTTCACTGCTCTCCGTCAGGTATGGATAGGTCCGGTGTAAATCTGAGCAGTCAGCTTCCGGAACAAACTCTCAGTCGGAGTAAGGTGGGGAGAGAGGGGCAGAGGGGAAAAATATTTCTGATTTTAGGGACAGTGCGTACATGAAGGAATTTCGTGATCTGTGAGCAGGTGACTAAGCTGATGACCCAGGAAGCTGCTCCCAGGCAGCCGTAGCGCATGAATTTGTTGGGTGAAGGAAAATGAACCAACTGTTAGCCCTGGGTAAATCCAGTCTGATCTGAAGAGGATGCTTGAACTTTGCTGTGTGACTGGCAGGATATTTTATTAAGATGCTGCACATGGGCTTTGAAACATTGAATTCTCACCTTTTTACGACATTCTCCAACAAACGATAGTGTGTCTCTGATAAGTAAATCTCTGTTTGCTTAAGGACAGTGGCATCAAGGTTAGTCACCAAATTCTTCTCTTTTTTAAACACCTAATTTATACAGCTGTTGAGCTTCAATCTTGAGTGAAGCTCACGGGTGCCACGATTAGCATAATTATATGCCAATCAATTTCTTGTTATCCCCTGTTCTATCCGTTATGCCTAAGCTTTAATACCACCCGTGAGACTGGCAGGGGGGGTCATGTCCGCTCTTGCACAGGAGAACTTGTGCTGTGCAGAACTGAGGCGGTGAGGGATCCTGCGGGATCTTTCCCTCATCCCCATTACCGCTGGCTTTGGGAATCAGTGTGACTGCTTAGATTGCTTGATGGCAGAAAGGTCAAGAATGTGTGGAGCCTTCTGGGAGTCAAGGCAGCCCAGCAACATTCCCTGGCCCGGCTCTGGACAATGCACGTGCTCTGCTGTGTGCTCATGCACAAGCCTTGCCCTGGCCTCTAATGAACTAAAAGCTTGTGATTACTGTAGTGCATGTTTTAACCTAGATCTGTCTAATTCAAGCAGGTGGTTAGATAAGCTACCATTTAACCCAGCCTTTGCCCTCTGATGGAGTGTAGCCAGGAGCTAGACACACTGGATGTTATTCGAAGCTGGCTTTGAAATGCCCTGAGTTTAATGAAAGACAACCTCATCAGCCTTATTCTGGTAAGTGTAGTTCACAAGAGAGACAGGCTTCCCCCAACGTTTCCATCCTCTCTGTCCTCAGGAAAGGATCTGAAAAAAATTCTGAAGGGCCTATATACCAATGGGAAAGTATTTATCGTCATTTCACTCTCTGTTATTAATTTTTACCCGTTGCCATGGAAGTATTCATAATTCTCAGCAACCGATGTTTTGGTGGGTGATGGTGATATGCTGTGAAGTGTGTTTGTTTATGTTTCTGATAGCCTTTGGAAGGCTATGCCTGAGCATTTTTAGGAACCCAAGAGCAATTTTTATTTATTGTACTATTTGCTACAGTAGTGGAGAAGAAAAAAGCTTTTGCACTGGAGCAAAACATGACACCATTTTGTGGCTTTAAATGTGTTTCTCAAAGTGCATGTGGATGAAAATTCCAGCAAGGAGTGACAGTATGTGGGTGGATGTTGATCAAATAGGTGAATAATTGTAAGAAATTTATACTTACCACATCAATTATAAGCACCCTTTCAGTACGTTGTGACGAAACATTTTCAGAAACTATGCCACTTAATTTAAATGCGATTTGAATACAGTTAAGTAGATTCTCCTGGTTTTGGTAAAAAAATGCGGGTGATATGCCCAAAAAAGATGTAGGGA
>NW_009258952.1:6850791-6860998 GCF_000687185.1 Egretta garzetta | reverse complement strand
TGACTTGCTGACAGTGGAGATTTCACATACTCATGACTTGTCCTGAATTTTATTGTTTCCTGCTCTGGGAAGCCTCAGAAAATGCATCAGAGAGTGTTTTGATAATCCAAGTGCATTTATACATAATGACGAGACAAATGTCCATGCCTAAAATGTCTGTAGAGCTTTCCACCGTGGAAGTTTGTTCAAAAGTGACATCAGTGTAAGTTTTTACTAAAATACCAAAGCCTGCTGTCTAAACCTGGTAGCAAGTGCTCAGTCTGAAAAACAAATCTAACCAAAAAATAACAAAAAGCTGCTTTCTGTTCCCTGTTAGCACTGAGGACCTTAGCACTGAGCACATAGTATATAAATAAACCACTGTGATCAACACCTGAGAGCTTATAAATGTCTGAAATGTATGGTGACAATTTGCAGAACTTCTGCATTGCTCCCTCATGCCCACTTACAACCTATTTGGGTAATCTGGAACCTGTTAGGCAATACCGTATGGCATTGTTTGCTGGGCTCCTCTAGGCTTGCACAGCGCAATAATAAACACCACCAGGAACGCTTCAGTTTATATAGGGGAGCAGCAGAGACACGCCGCTCTCCTTCGCTTTTTGTGATGCAAGCGTGCCCGATAAAACGCGTTGCAATCGAACCGCCTTAGCCACCTGGTAAAGCCATGCCTGCTTTCAGCTACCAGTCTTACATCTTCGTGATTCACCGTTTTCACCCAGATTTGCAGTATCCTTCACTCCATGTGTCTGGGTGTTTGTATTACTGTAGTTTTATCATTCGGGGTCTGTGTGCTGTGGGAAACTAGGTTTAGAAAACTGTATACATTGGGCTCAGTTCACCTCGCCTATAACACCCTGGATTCAAGAATATTTGGCGGCCAAATTCCCCTGAAGCTGTTTGCAGCGAGCAGATGGAAATTCCGCAGAGGTCTCTGGACCTTGTTCAGAACTGACCTGAATGATTGTTACTCATCAGGTGTAACTGATCATTAAAAGGCTTTTAAATGTTTCCAAGCTGTTCCCCAATTTACTGCACAGTTTGGATTTAAAAAAAAAAAAAATTAAAAAAATCAAGTTCCAGTTGAAGAAAAGGAACAGTAAAATGAACAGAGAAGGTCCTGTTCACCTTCTACCCTCCTCTCTTGCTTCTTTCCTGCTCTTTTCTGCTTCTGTGCTGTTCCCCATCCATACTCCTTTCACATATCCCTCCCATCACTAATTCCTACACCGTCTAAAATGCTTTTGAGCCCTATTTCAGTTCTGGTGTTCAATAGATGTGAGTCCCATTGATTTATGCCAGGGCTGAATTTTGTCCCCATAGCATACCAAATTGCTTCTGCACACACATGGAATGCCAAATCAGCATACAGGCATACTTACTTTGTAACTACTTTATTACTCTTTTACACTTGGCATGAAATTTATACCTTTATTTATGTCATTGTTGAGCCTGTACTGTTATATACATTTGATCCTGTACAAAGCTGGCTAATTTAGAGGACCAGCGGTGGATATAACAGCTATCCCTTGTAAATTATTGGCTCAAATTCTAATCAAGACATTAAACCAAACCAACCAAAACTTCTTTCTGTGCATCACCGTTGCAAAAATGAGGCTGGTCTCCTCCTACTTCCCGGTACATGTATGTCAACACCACAGTTGACTCTAATTAGCACGCTTGCTGGCTACAAAAACTCCCAAGCCAAGGATTTAAGCAAGGCAGGGAGACTGAACTCTTTGTCCTGGCCTCAGGTTACGGCAGGTTGATGAACAAGCAAGTCCTACTTCTGCCTCAGCTATAGCTGCCTTCTATTTTCTAGGACTAGCAGCCCAGCACCTTCCACAAGCACGTTGTTTTCATAAAGAACATTTAACTCTATTCTCATTGCATAATATAGGTATTTTCTCTCTTTTTTTAGGGAAGTTTTAGAGTTAATAGGACTTTGGTCTGAGTAGGGATTACAGGATTTTGACCCCTGTGGGATCTTTGCCCTAGATTTCAGCCTTGGCAGGTGGAGCATTCTGTAACCAGTTGACATTTTACTGGCTAGTTTGTGAGTCAAATATCTTGGTTTATGTTTTCCTTTTTGGTTTGGATGAGTTTATATGGGTTTCTGAAGTATTTGGGAAAGTTGCATGAGCTTTGTGATGCTACTGCACCTTCCTTGAGCCAAAGAAGTTGCTTTCCTCATTGAGAAATCTCACTTCAAAAGAAGTTGTGATGGTTTTTAAATTACTGTTTCAGATGGCTTTTATTTCCAAATGTCTGCATCACTCAGAAAATTTGAGTTCATCCTGGTTTGTTGTACTTCTGATTTATTTTTCCTATTTAGAGGGCTTTTTTTTTTTTACATGTGTCCACTTTCTTCACACATAGACACACACACACACAAAAAAAATGCAGTGACCTATGGCCTTATTTCAGTTTGAAGGAAGAAAATAAGAATGTAAAAATATTTTGGATCTCAGCCATTACAATGAAAAACATCTGTTGAAGCCTTCGCAAGCATAAATTTATCTTACCACGGGCATAGCTACTAATTAAAATTCAGATTCTTTTTTCTAATAAGTCATTTCAGCTTCACAATCTGAAAAAGGAAAGGTAGAAACCTGTTACACTTTGGTGCTGCTGTAAAGCAGAGGTGAAATTTTATTCTAGGCACTACCTAATGGTGGTCCAGAGAGCTGGATGATCACACAGTGCTGGCTCCTTTGCTCTCTTCCTCACTGCTAAATTGCATAAAATAGTTTCCTACTGTTGTGTTTCCATGTAAGCAACCAAACAAAGTACTATGGAGGTATGGTGGAGTTCCACATCAGAGGAGTGGCTTCTATGACTGTGAATGTGAAAGGTGGTTTGAGGCAAATCTGTAAAACTACTATTCATATTTCAACAAATCTATCATATCTGAGGAATGCAATGTCTCCAGAGCTGCAAGGACACAAAATTCCTATGGCCAAGGTTAGTTTTGGCAGTGTGGCTATGAATGCATATTACACAGTCTCACTGGGATACCAATCTGTTTTGGGATCTGTGTCGGAGTCGGGACATGCCCTTGCCTGAGTCATAACAGCAGATCTCTGATGAGACAAGCGGCTGGACCTGGAGCGGTGTCAGCCCCTCTCCTGGGCCAGGCAGGGAGCCCTCGGCAGAGCCTTGCCCCAGAGATCTCCATGCTCTCTTCCCCCAAAAATGATTTTGGTGAAGAAATGGGATAACACTCTTCCCCACAAGAGATCCCATCACAGAGCTTTTTTCAATGTGGAATTTTTATATAATTGCACTGATGAAACTCCTCCCTGTAATTTATGTTCCAGGACTTCTGGAGCTTTAACAAGGAAAGTGAACTGTGGTGAATGAGTGCTCTGTACAGTTCTGTTCAAACTAAAAATATACCTTCTACAGAAAATCCCCTTTTCATGCCCCTGTGTTGTTTGTTTTTTTTAATCCTCCAAACCCGTATCGAATCTAAAGGCATAAATCACCTTCCCAGATACAGTAAATTCAACGGGTGTGTTATGCTGCCTCAAACGGTTAGCTAACGAATCTGGTCATGGACTTACTTAGCAATGCTTGATAGAAATTGTAAATGTTGCCTGTTTTTATGGGAGTGAAGTAACATTTAAGCATAGGTAATACAGATAATAAACTTGCAACATTAGCAAACTGAAAAACACATGGGACCCGTATGTGTGCCAATTCAAATACAGCTTTATTAAACGCACCTGATTTTAAGCTACCTTTTAGTATTCCATTTAGCAGTTTAATGAGAACCAGTTATAACATAGTTGGTTTTGTTTTTTCTTCTGTGTGCAGAATTCGGTGTGCTAACCAGCTGACATGCACATCCATTTAGGCAGACAGCATCAGAAAAATACAATGAAGGCCTTTACTGTAAGCAAACATAGGACATCTATGTGACCTTCTAAACCAACGCATCATTTACACAGTCTGCTGAGAACATCTGAGGCAGAAGCTATCAGTGTTTCCTTGAGACCTTTTAGCATAAAGACTGTATCATGAATTAAAGAGCTCAAGCTGTTGACTACAAGGACTCCGGCATTACGACTAGAGAATGGTACCTAGCAGTGGCCATTCTTGCATTCACATCTGCAGCCATTGAAATGGCCCCTTGCTCCTGAAGGCAGGGCAGCAGCCTATTATGGACACGTTACAGAGTCCTCTTTTCAGCTGCTGTTTCGCTGAAGTGCCAGGTGCAAAAGATGTGCTCAAAAAGAGACTATAGAAGAGGGTAATGGTCACATTGATTACAAACTGATAATTGCTCACTCTATTTCCTCGGTATTCAGCTGACTAGCTGTTTCAGCAATTATTTTCCTGTTCTTTATTTCTATTAATGGTGTGCCCAATATTGGGGACTGTTTCCCTCTTTTATAGCTCTAACCTGCTATTGAAATCCTCGAAGTGTAATGTATAGCATTAGCTCTAGTGTGTATGATTAAGGTAATCGCAAGCTTAGCTCTGGAAGGAATCCACCCTATAGTTTACATTAGCTGTTAGATGACCTAAAATTCTCCCCTCTCCCCCACCCCTCTGCAAAGAACGAGTTACGTGGGTTTATTTTTCGTTTATTCTTATGATTTCGCTAAGTCTGGTGAAAGAGCTGACTGCCTGCTCTTTTCCACACTCACAGTAACCTTAAGAGTTCTGAGTTCTGTTTTCAGATGCACAGGGATGATGAGGGTCACAGAGCACCACGCGTCTTTGTTAGCTCAGCTACTGCATCTGTGGCTGCTGATTTATGTGGGTTAGAATACAACCGTTCAGAAAGATATTCACAAAAGCCTGCAAGAATCTTTTTTTTTTTTTTTTTTTAATTGACAATTCTTCATCTTTTTTTTCCGGCTGAGATATTATGAGGGGTGACACCCTTTGTGTGAAGCAATCAAATCATTGCTTTTTCGAGATAGGCAAATGACGACCACTCAATTTCTTTAGTTATCATTTCTTTTTTCAAGTAAGAAGTCTTAGCTTACATAAGGATTTCAAGATCAAATGCAAGTTGACTATATTTTATTTAGGCACCAAAAATGTAGATTCTGCTTTAAAAACAAAACAAAACAAAAGTTATACAGAATTAAATTCCATGGCAGCATATACCAGTTAGTAAAAGAGGCTAAAATAAACAAAACCTGCAATTCCTCTTTCTCAGAGAAGAAGAAAGTGAACTATTTGAAGAGGACAATTATGGAAACTGAGATCAATATACCATTAAAAATGAGTTAAGGATGAAATGCCGGACGGTGATAGATTATCATACGAGTTAGATCTTTGCTAGAAGGAACAATTATCACAGCACCTGTTAGAAGTTTTCTGTTGTTATTTCACTACAGCAGATCTCCTCTTATCAATGAACAAAGCCCTCAATAATATTGACTAAAAAAAAAAACAAAACCTGGCAGATTCCCTACCGTGGTAAAGAAGTCAGGGAGCAGCGTAGCAGATAAAGTGCCCACTAAAGTGTGGCAGGTTGCAGGTGGGGAGCTGGAGATGACAGCGATCAAATTATTTTTAACAGATTTCTCTAGAATATGAGGCTCCTCACAGTTTCCCACAAAGCTGGCGATAGTCATGAGGCCAGAGCCGTCTTCCTGATGCCTGCAAGAAGGCTTTGAGCAGCAGTAGCTACGTACTACAGAGCAAAGTTTTGAGATAAGGATTAGATTCAGCCAGCGAATTAAGATACTGTACAAATCCCCAGCAACAACTGGAATCAAAAATTAGTCCCTCCATTACAGACTAAGCAGAAATAAAAGGTAGGGGTCTCTGGGGTTATTGTTGGTGCTAGTGGAAGTGGGAATGGTGAAACTCGGGGATACGCGGAGTCTATGCTCTGACCTCCCTTGCTGCCAATCTATGCTAACTGGTTTATTTCTAACCTCGGAAACTCAAGCTTAGCAGCTCTGGGGCAAGCGAATCATCTAATCCTGTGTTTCAACGTCATTCAGCCACAAACAAAATTTGCTGCGTGAATCATTTCTCAGTTTTGGCGAGCATTATTAAATCTACTCTGGCTGTATCACATAAAGGATGAGTCTACCCCAAACACAGTAAAAGCGGATCCCTTTTCCACTACACGTACTCTCAAATACCTGCTGCCTCTCCAGGGAGGCACCTCCCTGGTCTGCTTGCTGTTGGCTGATGGGGTGTTACGTGCCCCTTCCATTTTGAAGTGCTGCTTTCTGATGGCAGCTCACAAGCCTGGGAGAAACCAGCAGTCCTTCCTCATCCTTTCAACATGGTGCTGTCCAGAAACCCCGACCTGCGCTTCCCTGTGAGGTGGAGAGCATGCACAGAAAATAAATGTCAATTTTCTCGTGGTTATTGCACCTAAATACAGGGCAGGGAGCATAATCCTTACCTTGGAGCTGCTGTGCCGGCGGAGCGGGGCTGCGGGAGGGAGCCTGCGCCGAGGAGCTGGGCTGCATGGCAATGCCACGGCCTGGCCGCTGCATTGTGTGAGTGCCCTAATTGGAAATGCCAGGTCTCATCCATCCAGCAAAGCGTGCTGAAAGCACAGTCGCCTGCCCGGGCTCAGGACTGTCCTACCCCACTCCTGGCTGAGAAATGAACTGTAATCACAGCCAGACGGTATAGGGGACTACTTGCGGTGAGTACTGTATATGGCAATACGTGGGAAGGGTTTTAAGTCCCTCATCGCATTTACAGCGAGTGCATAGGATGTTGTTCTGTGTTCTCTCTCTTTCCTGAACTTTTAACCTCATCCTACCTCTAGCCATGCTCAAAATGACAGCCACCGAAAAGGAGGGGGTGGGGGAATGCTTTCCATTCCTTTCTCTGTCTAAATATGCAAATATACAAATGTGCTTAAGCTGGCCATAGGCTTCGGGTACTGCTTTCTCTCCAGCTGAGTGACTCCATCCTCCTAGCCAATGTGGCGGTCCCCATGAGTAAAAGGGAGATTATTTCGAAGTAAGGTACTTTATGGTAGGACAGATGCCAAAAGAAAGCAAGAAAGCACTTAGACAGTTTTAATGGACAATGCTCTCAACTTTGAGCTAACATATGGGGTATTATGAGCTAAGTCATCCAATTGTATGTACTCCCATTTCCAAAAAAGAAAACATTTCAAGGAGTATAACCTCTTAGTGTTACTGGAGAAGGCTATTCACTTTCCAGTTCACTTCTTGCTGATGTGTGAATATTAAAAATGAAAAAGCCAAAAATAGTTCTTGAATTTGCCGGCGAGATCCACATCAATGCATATCTGTCAGTGCTACCCACTTAGCCTGTGGTTCCTCTGAGTTACTCAAGAGAGGGTCAGAGCCATTCTGACAGCTCCACAATGGGAGTAAGATGTGGTGACAGGCAGTGCTGAAGAGCCGGAGATGTCGACAGGATCTCCAAATATCCAACGGCCTTGAAAACCAGAATTCTGAGCTGCAGAAAGCCAGTAAGTTTGTCTAACATAGGAAAGGCAATCTTGCATGAAATGAGTCCTTTAGACAGAATCAGAGGATAGCTGGAGATACTGGGGTGCCTAAGCATTTATGCATCTTACTTATGGACTGCCAAGCTACCCAAAAACCACTGATTCTCAAACTTTAACCCACCGTATTCTTACAACTGAGAGTTGTTAAGTGGCAATCTTTTTACAATCCTCTAACCAATCCCATTAGAAAAGATTTCTAAATTAATTTTTCTCCATTTGGGGTTTTCTCCTAGTAAGTTTCTATGGCACTATGTGGTACATTTTAGAGTGGAATAAAATTATTTCACTTAGTTTGCTACTTTCTTTCCCAAAGTACCTCATAGCTTGCAAGGAAGATAACAAGAAGGATGATCGTTCTTGGTTTATATTTTGCAGGAGCAGGGGTAACTATGGCTTAAAGTTAGGTTTGGAATTTGTGAATATATGTCTTGTAATCTGGTATCTACACTTTTGCCGTCTGCACTTGTGTGGTTAAATATATAATTAGGATTTTAGATGACACAGGCTTAGATTTCCTGCTTTACCACAAACTTGGTTAATTGCTTAAGTTTACTCTGCACTGGCTTCCCAAATGATGTTCAGCAATGACAGTGGTCATTTCAAATTTCCAGAGTTAAAAATGGTAAGTTAAGTTCATCACATGTGATGCCTATGATTCTGTTGGCTGCCTGTGATACCAGCAGCTAACAGAAAAGCAGCTAGAAAGACTTGGCATGTTGAGGAAACTTAGAAGGGAAGGTTGACCTAATTGCTCTCTGGTGTGCACTTAAAAATCTATGATGTTTTGTCTAGATACTACTATTACTCCATGGAGCCACTGTGAAATACCTAACAATTCTAGAGGGAACACGGAAAAAAGGAAATCTTGTTGCTTCCTGGGCACTCGGAGAGTAGCTTTAGTTAGCAGCTACTTGTTGAAATTGAGATCTTGTCTTGGTTAATGAATTGGAGCATAAGGTATGTAAAACCCAGTGGGAACATGATTCCATTGTAGTTGCTGCATCTGATGGAGACAGGCCTGAAGGCATGGAGTTAGCTGAAAACTTCTCACCACTACCAAGGGGGAAGGTCCGGCTCCCCCTTCGCAGGTCTCCCTCCTTACCCACTCTCCATCATGTTCTCCCATCACTTCATTTTGGCACCACCCTCCACAAGCCAACCCAATTCCCCAAGCTGACAGGGAAGGTAGCAAAAACCATGGGCAATTCTTTTCTGGTTTTGGTGACAAATTTCTCAGCTAATGGAGTCTGCCACAAGGCAAGTGTTGGAGGAAGGCAAGAGATGAGGACGGGAAAGAGAGAGAGGGACAGGCAGTGAAAAGAGCAGGGCAAAGGAGGGCAAGCAGGAGGTGATGCCAGCTTAGCCCGTGAAGCCACAGCAGGAAGGTGTGCTGGAGGCAGGGGAGTGCCACCACACAGCGCCCTGCCCAGCTTTGTTAACCTGAAAAAAGAGCCTCTTAGAAAATCTGCCACTGTGTTGGGAATGCTTATACTTTAACAGTAACATCTCTTTTGTCAAAAAGATGAGTAATTTGGATCTGGGACAAAGCAAAAGGAAATTTTCATTCGGCCTGCAGACAGGATGTGGGTGTTTATTTGAGGGAGGGATATTTCTGTTTTTAAAGAATTGTACGATATCCTTCTTCTTGCTATGCTCTGGACTAAGGCAGCCATTCCTAAATCTCTTTGAAACTACCATATTCTCCTTTTCACCTCCTGACTTAAAGATGGTCCCTGGAAGAGGCAACAGGGGAAAACTTATGAACTGCATACAGAAAAGTGTAAGTGTCCAGCTGACACTCCGCAAGTGCGATGCAGATGTTTCAAATCCTGGTTATGTCCCACGAATGTGTGCAGCAACTGAAGTGCAAAGTCCCAGATAGAGGGATTATATTGACATCATTATGGCCTAGTCACCAAACCTTAAAAATACATATCAGTGTGTCAGTCAGTATTGAAAATGCTTTGCTTATATTCTTATACTGTCAGTTATACACAAAGAGGTTGTGTGGTATTTCTTGCCAGGCCCTGATTTTTAGCTATTAGGAAGACTTAACATGCAGAGGTAAAATTCTGTGGGATTTTAAGGGTTAAATTTGACAGTTTCAGGTAAATTAGGCTAAAAATCCTATTCCCTAAATCTGGTGGGTGGAAAATATGACTAGCTTCCACCATAACCTCCACAGAAAACTTGCTCGTTCCCTTTTCCTACAGAGATATTCAGAGAGCAGTAGACTAGTGCTAAGCTACGCTCAGGCCCTGACGCTTACTTACTGTCCATACTGCAATCAGAGGCTCGTCTAATATATATTAGAGCTAGAATTAATCTCAGGTCCTGATAACAGTGGAGTACTGCTGGCAGCAACTAAACTGACAAAGTCCTGGAGTCTCATTGCTGTGGTAAGGACCATCCCCCTCTTGCCAATGACTTTAAACTTATTTGGTATTCTGCAATCAAACCTCCAGCTGCAGTGCAGATGTAGCCCCTGATGGGCCTGTTTAAAGTCCTGCTCCCACTGTCCTAGTAGCTTTTCCTCAGGACAGCTTGCACTGCAGTGGTATCCTGAGCAAGACATCGTCCTCAGCATTTGCCTGGATGCCTTTCGGACAGCACACTATTGGGAAACCTGGGCGACGCTTTGGAGTCTCTGTAACATCTCAGCTCTAAAATGGGTGAGAAGCAGCTGGAGAGGCAGCCACGAGAAGGCACCTGCCCCTCTCTGCAGGAAGA
>NW_009258952.1:6841673-6850727 GCF_000687185.1 Egretta garzetta | reverse complement strand
GACCCCCCCTGCCACTCTCTGCAGAAAGAAGCTGAAAGGGTACCCTGCACCTTTTCCCATTCCCCTGAATTTGCCTGTCTGGTTTAGCTGAAGAAAATAACCTAGAGGCAGAAGGAAAGAGAAAACTGAGTAGTTGTTACTGAGACTGAGGTAGCTAGCTGATTTAGTGAAGAGACAAAAGATACTTTTGTTTAAACACATAGTGGTAAAACACCATTATAGGACTGTAATGTAAGATGTACCATCAATATGTGAAAAAACCACAACTGAGACCCAGTGCTTTGGGAGAGCCAAGAGAAGCTTCTACAGCAAGGTTCCAGTGGGGTTAGGGTGTTGTGGTGGGCGGTGGTCCTAACCACCCTTTCCCCGTTATTCCCCTCACCCCACTCAGCTGCTCCCCTCAGCAGGGGCTGGCACAGCTCTTTGCCTCCTCACTCCACTCACATACCTGTAAAGTAGAAGGTGTTTTATGGAGGTCTCCAGGGTCATAAATTTTGTGGATTAGTCTAAGCATAACTAAGTCTTAAGTAGAACCTAAGAAATCTATACATTTCAAGTTGGGTACTTGCCAAGGCAGAAAAATTCAATTGCAAGAAAGGGTTAAACTGCAGATCATCATAGACATCTACGGCTCCAGGCCTCATTTGGAAGTGTGCAGGGCTCTGCTGAAGCACATGTCCATCAGACAAACTACCAGAGCAGGGGAAGCTAGCATTTGCAAAAAATATGACTGCATAATTTTTCTGGGACATAGGATTCATATGCTCCTCTGTGAGTTTTAAATTAGTTGGAATGTCCAACTGCTTCCTTTCGTGAGAAATATTTTCTGACAAGTGCATTGCTGACCCATCCGTCTGCAGCTAGGAAGGGATTGCCTGGGTACTCTTATGATGTATAGAATAGCTAATGACTCTTCTGCGTGCAGCGATCTTTTAATGAGCAGCAAGATCCTGGGAAGAATAAAATTATTGCCCCAAACCAAGAACTTAATCTCACTTTGCAATTAAATCAGAAACCCCAAATGAATGTACTGAGTACTCTGTATGAATGTTCTGCCTAGGATGGATGACCACTTGGTCTAAGCGTACTTCATTTAACTGTATGACAGCAAAACCTACTATAGTTGGAGTACTTAAAATTTAAAGGGACCAATATTTCCCAGACATTTTTTTTCCCCTGAGCCTAGGTCCTTACTAATTAGGGAAGTCCAGCTTTATAGGTGGAGCAATACCAAAAAAGTACCAATAAAATTTTTAAAGCTCTCTAAAACATTTTAATACCTTATTTCATGTGGCATATACAGAGTTATGATGGTTTGTAAAGTATAAAGTTTTTTATTAGTGCTCCATTGGGAAGACGGCATAACTCAATCATTGCTTTGCAACTCATGTAATGCACATCACCGCAGCATTTGACTGGCATACTTATCACAAATTGAAGCCAGTAAAATATTTGACTCAGCAGCCCATTATACACTTACACAAAGAGAGAATTAACTACAAACTAATTTAAGGAATTAGTGGTCAGTTACAAAACGCAGTATAAACACACTGACTTTTCTCCAGATTATGCTAAATTATTCTCAAAAGCTTCTAGGTCTCACAGTGTTTTCCCTAAAGATGTATGGTACAAAAAAAATATAAAATGAAGTGACCTTTGCTTTAACATCTTTTTATGAAACAAATGGCAAAACTCATATGGGCGGTATTTTCATTTTCTCCCACTCTTTTCACCGCCTTCCTCCCCTCCCCAACATTTAGAGAGTTTCACTTCAAATTAGTTAAGCAGGACAAATGCCTGCCCCTTCCCATGCTTGACATCAGCTGACAAGCCCAGAGGTTTTAAGACCTCCGTCCCCAGACTGCAGGGTGGTGGTGATACCACTCATAGTGCAGCCATTTCTCAGGAGATCATTGCTCTTGATTTCCTTCTTATACAGGAGGCTAAATACAGAGGGGAAAATGGGGGGACCAGCAGAGCAACCCATATGGCATCTGTATGCGTCCACAAGAGGGGAGAGGCTGGTCATCTGCTGTTATTCTATATATCACCAGTAAAGCACTGGGAGATTGTGTTTTCAGCGGACAATTTCTTTTGAATTACAAAAGTCTTGGTTAAAAACCTCCTCCTGTTTATCATGAAGCAAACACAGATGGCTGTAGTATAGTGTTTTGTTGTCTTATAGCATACTCATCTTCTAAAATGAACTTGAAGCTTTATGTGTACAGCAGTAGAAAAAAGAAAAAAAAAAGAAATGCTTAACAGCAGCTGATTAAAGCCCCAGATTTACAAATGTTTGTGAAACAAGGATTTTAATTTAGCTCCTCAGACATTTAAGGAGTAAAGACTGTTCCTTCTAGGAAGATGACAAGAATTATTTCAAATTATTCCTACAAATATTAGTCTGCACCAGTTGTATTTATAGAAGGCATGCTTTTCAAGGCTACATGTGGCCAAGAAATGAAAATTTCCTTGTTTGACATTAGAACAAACAAATGATCTCCTGGAATTGTTTTCATGGAAATGTGAGAAAAGCCTGCTAGTTACATCATTTACCTGAAATCTAGAACACCAGATTAAAAATTGCTATGCTGTCTGTTTTGAAACAGGGATATGAACAATAGACCAGAGAAATGTGATAACCATTGGGGCTATAAAACCAGTCTTGTTTTGGCTGGGATGTTTAATTATTTATACAAAATAGAATATTCCCAATAAGAGACTAAAACCTTGGCAACAGAGAATAAGAATGTATTATTCCTTGACATCCTTTTGAAAATCTATCTACAACTGGCTGAAGTATATATATTTGAAAATTGCAGAGTTGCAAAAAACTCCAGTGCACTGAACATGCTCCATCCTCATACAGCTCTGATATGTCAGCTGGGTCAATCATGTACCTTCCCAGAGCTGCAAGAGAGATACAGGTCTCCCCTGACATTATTCAATATTTACTAGGCTGGAAAGAAGACTGTGTATGAATTTAACATCTTGTTTGCCATAAAACAGGAGAAGGAGGAAGGAACAGCCTAACTCACATAGAAAGCTGCAGATTTTAAAAGAGGCGGGAATACACATGCAAAACAGGCGTGTAGATGAATGAGGTTCATAGGAGTCAAAGGACACTGGGATGGCTTAGAAGAGTGATTTTAAAAATGGAAGAGCTATGACCAATCCACCCCTGACTAGGAAATAAATAACCATGAGAGTATGTTTCTCTTCTCTATCCCTTAGTAGCTGGTCTACAAAAGGCATGATATCCTAGTCCGTTCAAGAAGCTGTGAACCCAAATTGGCTATAGACTTCTGCTGGGGAACATCAACGTGCTCTCATTTTTTCAATTTTCCTTTTTTCAAAAAATGGGGAAAGAAACCCCATGTAAATGTGACCAAAACAGTTGAAAACACACAAAATCTCAGGCCAATGGCTCCAGACAGAATTATGATAATGTGAGAAACTTCAGGGTTCTCTTGTATATCCCCAATTTAAACTTGTATGTGACCCATGCCTTATTAAATGACACCTTAATTTGAGAACTTCTAAGTGCTTTGAATACTTGATCATTGAATCTAAATGTTCTTTTAACTTCTTTTAACTTCCTTCTTAAAAAAACATCAAAGTACAAAACATATTTCAAAGAGCCAGTCCTTTATCAGCAGTTAATAGCTCAGTTCTGCTGTGCATACGCAGGCAAAATCCTCACTGAAGTCAGTGTCTAAGTTCAGAGAGTTCGTTTTCACTGGATCTCTTCAAATAAGTATGGAATTGCTGTCCCAGAAAGTATATGGCTCAAATTAAATTGCTACAGCAGTTAGATTGAGGGGCTACAGCCCAGGGGTTGGTGGGATTTATGACTGGGTGGGTCCATCCAAGCCGTATGGCCTGGAAAGCTTAAGAAAGCCAGGGTAGATCTGGAAGAAAACTAGAGGCAAGGAAGGAAACCTGGGTGCCACTGCAGTGATTTAGAAGCAATGCAAAGATAGCCCTGGACTTGGACTTCCAGAAAACTTCACATTGTGCAGAAGCATCTACACATAGATGTAGTTGGGCTGAAGCCATGTGGAAATGCTCACTGAAAGGTTACTGCAACTCCAACGAGGCAAGGATTTCCATTTGCTTAGCAAAGAACAATAAGGGACCTCATCCTTTGGCCAGCTTTTGGCCCTGAAGACTGACAGGTTGTCATCCTTCTAACTAAGGGTACCGAGAGGTGCCTGGAAAGGGGAGATGTGCATCACATCCTCCCCAACTGTGCTCCAACATCATAGATGTCTTGCAGGGAAGCTGGATATAGCTGGAATTTGTAATGTCTTCAGCAGGGAGGATTTAGCTGCAGCCTGCTAAGATCCTACCCTATGCCTGCCTGGAGCTACCTACTCTCCACATCTGCTGGAAAGAGCCTCTTCCCACGTTTGCTATTTGGATCTAAGGTTGTTTGAACAATGAATGAGGAATTAGTCCTAATCCAGCATCTTATGCCAAGCACGTGGTGAAAGTGATTCAACATATTAGCACAAGGCCACAATGAAAGTGAGCTTTCCCTCCTACAGGGGACTGTGAGCTGGGCAGACAAGGCATGGACCTGCTGTAGTGTCTCCCTGCAGGCCGGTGCCCAAGGCAGCTGCCTGTACTGCCGGTTCTCTGCCTTCACTCTGGAAATTCCTGGGTGAGGAGGCAGTTTCGTCTCTCCTTCAGGGTGGTAACTCCTAGATAGATTCCCCTCCTGGTCTTTGCTTAGAGGTCTCAAGAGCATTTCACTCGACAAATTATATTTAACACCATAATATGAAAGCCATGCTTACGGTATGAGGACAGATACTCGCCTCCATGGTAAGCAATGGCTTTTTGCTGTTTTACACCATGGAGAGCAATTTATAAAGATAATCAAATCAATTAACAGATAAATAAAACTGGTGATATGTATAATCATCCAAACATTATAAACTTTATCAACCTTATCTTCCTTCTTTAAATTACGATTTTTTTCTGAAAATAAACCTGCATACAATCTTTTATATTTGCTAGAACGGGAGACTAATGCAAATATCCACATGTTATTTTTCATATATGATATACAATACATGTCTTTATTCTTAAAAACCTGTTTATTGCGTAACTCCTCCCAAATCACTCTATTTGGAAGCACTGCTTTCATAAAGATAACATTTCAGTTTAGGTTCTTCTTTAATGCTCAAATTAAAGGACTACTTGGGGAAGACAGTAAACACTTGCAGTCAGATGGATTAACCAGGTTCTTAACTGTAAATCACCTCTGGAGTTGGCAACATCTTGTCCTCTACAGCAGAAAACTCTGAGGAAGCTTTTCCACAGTACCGACAATATTATCTGTGACTTAGTGCCACAGGTACTTCCAAAGTCATATAACTATTTTGTGATACGTTTGTCTTTTTGGCTAATGAGGGAAGGGGCTGTTGTTTGCTTGAACTGATCATGGCGATGCTTTTGTTAAAGTTAGCTGTGGACTGAGGCTTGTGCTGCACGATGGAGAGCTGCCCCACTTCTTCCCTCAGAGAAAACATGACTCCTATTCCACTCCATGCACAGTTTCCTGAGTTTTCAGGCATGTAGATGGCTGTCCTTGCCTTATTAAGACATTGACATGAATATCCCTGGACGAGCAAGGAAAAGCTTAAACATTGAAATGAGCCTCGGGGCTGAAAGTTCTTGTCTCATTCATTTATTTGCCAGTGTCATGTGCATGTGTGTTACAAGGGAGAATGCAATTCAAAGTGAAGTACCAATCTTGTGTATCACATTCTTCCAGCTTCCTCTGATGTGAGTACAGTAAAAAGCACAGAATAAAGCAGAATCTGAGACTGGCTAAAGCAAGTACCCCAAAAGGGGCCACTTGTGGTCTTCATGCCATGAGGAGATGGTATTTCCTTGGTAGTGAGTTCCAGTGGGGCATTACTTCAGCTCAGAAAAAATGTATGTAACACCTTGCCATTTCACCTCCGGCATCAGCCCCCAGCGCTGCTCATGATGCTGCCAGGGAACTGAGGAGCTTTCTTCCTGGTGGACTGGTGATGCAAAATTGGGCAGTCGCCTCTTAGTCTTCTGTTGTAATGAGCTAAGCAGGTAGAGTTCCTTAAGTCTCTCCCTGCAAGCTGTTTTCTCTGACCCTCGATCTACTTGTTCAACTTTTTCTGTGTGTAAGTGTCCTTTCTAAAAAGGTCACTTTCCAGACACTTACCTGATTTTTACTAAAATTAGGAATAATCATGGGTGAGTGTTTTAAACTGAGTGGTTTTGAGTGTTTCACGCTCTGGGTGCTCAACTTGAGAGGCCAGAAGGGGCCTGGAGCTTATAGAAACACATGCTTCTCCTTTTGAAAAGTCTGAATCTTATTTACATGCAGCATGACCAAAACACAGTTACCTTTGGCACTGACAACAGCAATCAAAAAGTCACATAAACAATGCAAGACTGGGAAGAAACCAAAATTTTGCAGATATGTATGAGGGCAAGTAATAGTTCCTATTAAGAGATCCCATGGTACTTTTCATATTCACTGAGACAAGACCTTATTTTTTTAAGCCTGCATCTGAATGACCCAAACACAGTAATCATGGATGCGTGTAATTTTTTCCCCTCCTCCTGCTTGATCCCAAATTTAAATCATAATGCTGAACTCGTGACGTCACTCTCAATCATTTCCACATGGCTTCACTTGTAGGATCAAAAAGAAGGTGAAGCTCCCTTGTGTCAGCAGAAAGCTGATTTGGGGGATGGCAAGATAATTCAGTGAAATTTCTAGTAATGGCAAGAAGACTTCAAAGGAGCCTGCAGGTAAAGTACTATGCTTTTTCAGTAAATATTTGTTCTGCCTCAAATTTACCACATTGGTAGAGGTTCAGTTTTAAAGGGGGCTGTGCTGGTAAGGAGATCCTGAGTCTTCAGATGCTCCGGTTCCTTTAGAAAATCTTTCCTGGATTTAAAATCCACAGGTGAATTCCAGAAAATAAACCTCAGTGACAAACAGGGTCAGATAACGGCACGTTGGGTTGCCCAGCTTCATATTTCCATTTTCTCTGGTACGTTAGTTTTCTAAAGGTGGCATTTTGGTTCCGACCGAATGGAAGGGCAAAGGTTACCGCATGGGAGGCTGTGGCTGCTGAAAAAGAGAACAGCCTCCACAATGGTGGGGAAAGGCAGGCCACCAGTGCTAAGCACAGAGAGATGTGGGAAATTGGCAAGGAGGAAGAGGATGTCGTTTTCTGAGAAACCAGGAAATGAGCTCGGCGTTCAAGCATTTCTATTTACGGTATAAGAATTGCAAATATCACAGGAGATATTTGATACTGAGATGAGGAAATATGCGTCAGGCCTTTTCGTTTTAAGCCTTTGTCTTTGCATGGGCTGCTTTTGTTCAAGGAAGCAACAATGGAAAAGAAGGGATTTGAAAAAAAAAAGGCTCCTGCCACAGCATTTCCCAAACTATTTTTCCCGTGCCCCTCTCCCAAGTGAACTCTACCATTTGTGACCCTTCTCTCCCCCTTTCCTCCCCAACCCATCCAGCATCCAGCATTCAGGATTACAGCCACTCATCTCAGTTTGCAGCCCTGCCAGTATCTCTCATATCCCCCCCTTCTTTCCCAGAGGGTGAGTCCTAGTTTGGGAACCGCTGTTTTCTCTGAATTTCAGTTCCTGGCAACCTATCTGTAAAATACTTTGACCAAAAGGGAGCTGCTCCCCAGAGACTGCGGTGCTAATTCTGCTGTGCGGCGCTGGTGTGAATTCAGAGTAAATCTCCTGGCCGCACACCAGCGTTGTCCTGCTGGGCTTGTCCCTAAATGTGTAAAATGAGAAAACCTCTACAATGCATTTTTAAGCGTAGCACCTCACTCTTCTGCCCCTGAGGTTAGCCGCACTCTTTGGTTAGCAAAATGTGTCTGTGCTCATTTCTATTCTGCTGCAGCCCAAAAATGTTCTCCCTCTTCTGCCAATAGCCTTTATTAATTCAGATACTTTTCCTTCAAGTTTTCTTAGTTCTAGTTTTTAAAGAAGAAATCAAGCATTACTTGAGGGGTTGGGGGGCAGGGAGAAAACACAGTTTTCATTGCTCTTTCTGGAAATAAAGGCATAAACTGTGTAACTCTTCTATGCCAGGGTCTTTCCCAGAGCTAGTTCTCTTCCCCGCTTCTTGTTTGCACTGGTGGCTCACCGGAGCCACTGACTCGCTTGCCTGAGTGAGTGGCTGCATATCTCCTGGAAGCCATTTGCTCATCCCTTACAAGGTGGAGGCAACAGCAGTGCTCAGCACTATTTGTTTATTTATCCAAATATAGATTTTAATGGCTCATTATAGTCATCTGACTTCAAAACCTCTTGGCCCCAGAATACCAGGTGATTAAAACAAATAGACGATTTCATGGAATTTCTGCTCTTTTGTTCAAAGGTTTCTGAGTTACTCAATCATCTCCTCTCTAAACCAGTGTATCCTTCTCTCCGTGTCTGTTTATTATTTCAAGGCTAAAGCATATGCATCTAAACCAAGGAAAACAATAGCGAGATGTTTTGGGGAAAGTACGGAAGTGAAGGGAGATGATTAGAAGTTGTGATCTCGGCGGTAATGCTAGACATAAGGCACTTGCCTGGCCCACGCTCATTGACCCTGAGGGGGGGACACCAGCATGGAAGGCATCCTGTTCCTCACACCACCCTATGTCCCAGACCCATTTGGCTTCCCTGCCATGCACCGAAGTTAGAAGAAATTACTAGGTGTCATCGTGGCCCTTGTCATCTAGGGCACCTTGCATGCTTTGCAACAGCAGGTGATGTCATCTGGGGCACCTAGCATGCTTTGCAACAGTAGGTGAATTAAGATTATATAGGGAGACATTTTTTTTTGCCTGAAACCCAAGAGCTGCTGCTGGTCACCAGGGATAAGTCTGTCATGAACACAATGTGTCGCGGTTCCAACCCTATGCACACGAGAGGTTTTCCTGCCTCTCTCTCCTGCAGTAAAGTTTGCCTCGAGAGGCGGCTGATCTCCCCGCGTGCAGCCCGCACCGGCTGCCGCCGTGTGCCAGA
>NW_009258952.1:6834682-6841558 GCF_000687185.1 Egretta garzetta | reverse complement strand
CGCCCGCTCTGCCCGGCAGAGGATGCAAAGGGGCTCCGCAGGGACCGCGGAGAAGACGTCCATCAGAGTTCCTGTCAGGCCAGCACTTGAACTTGAGTGAGATGTAGGTGATTGCTAAATTTGTTTCCAAGCCTGTTTGAAATATAAAAAAAGACAGTGACAGAACGGCACAGAAATACGATCTGATGTGAAACCACACTGGTTTTCTACTTTTCAGAAAGGTTTTGTAATGTGTTTGAATTGGCCACCTGGCTATCTTTGACTGCATTTGCTATCCTTCAATGTTCTGACCTGGTGTCCTTGGCACTCTACATTAGCTAATATTTTTAGAAGATTTTAATTTTTATTTTCGATTATGCAATGGATATATCACCGGGTATTTTTCATGTCAGTATGATTAAAATGCTTAATCGCCTCAGAGAAATTTCCAGTGATTTAAACCGCTGTTAGGATTCAGCTTTAAGATTTAGGAGAGTAAAAAGTCAAGTAAATTTAGGAGGCAGCAATTTTTCCAAAAGGCTTTTTCCACTCTCCTAAAACATCGGGACAGATTCTTTGCAGAGGTAAACTCAATGCAAGTGCCATGCAGATACGGGGGGATGTCTTCTGCATTCGGAAAACTGGGGTGCTCCAGGAGTGGGGTTGCAGGCTGGCAGAGAGTTTCTAAGCAGCTGCAGGGACTATGGCAGCAAAGCAGCGGTATGCCCTGACCTGGTGCTGGGGACAGCTGTGTTTGGGAAGAGTCAAAGTGGTCCAGATCTCACCCCCTGGACAAGACCCGAGGCTGAATTTGGGATGGGAAGCACTCTCAGTAGTGACTGCTGCTTTGGCAAAATGATCGGAATTAAACTCCTATGAAACAGCCTTCAGAAAACCCGATATATGAAGGGCCTTGCCTGGGAGGTCTGTAATGTCATTCTGCTTGTGGAAATAAAGAACCTCAGAAAACATGAACTTTGTGTAAAAAAGATGAAATTACCTAAGCAATATATCATGTTTGTAAAGGAATTCGTTCTGTCAGTCGTTATATCAACTTTCTCCACATTTTTCAATATATTCCTGACTTTTCACCAATCAATATATAGTGGAGCTTAAATATGTTCATATCTTGACCTAATAACTATTGAGCTGTATTAAGGAAACTTTTTTAATTTGCCTAGGTGAGGTTCAAATTTAGGCCCATGTTTCTCAAAAGTATTATTGATATCACTTATTTTTAATATGTACTGTATTGTACAATCTGTATCAGAACACTTTGCAGGGAATTTCTATGGTCTAAACAAAGGCCTTTGTGATTATTAATATTCAAAATATAAAAAGGTGTTCTGTTCTTTTTGCATTTTTTTTTGTTCTCTTGAGAGAGAGATTGACATTTCAAAGTCACAAAGGGCTTTCAGGTATATGGGAGTCAGATTTCTCCTTGGAAATGTTCAGATAGCTCTTTTCAAACCCGAGGGGCCTGCGAAGTGTGTCTGGGTTGTTAGAATGAATTGCTAAGTTATACGTACAGGTGTTAAGTGTTATTACGTCAAAGCTAAGTGCAGGAAATGAGATCACCCAAAGGTACCACAGGCACTGCAATATCAAGAACCGGGTACTGCAACTGCATTTGTCTCCTGGTTTCAAATCTCCCCCTGTTAAAACCACTCATTAACTATTCTGTTGAATGCTGTGAAGGAGACCAGGCTGGGGTGGAGGGATACAATGAATTTGGACTGAGTTTTCAATTAAAATCCACAGTCTGTTCTGTTTCTGATAATCTCTAAATTCTTTTCAAGAAATGATCATTATAACTGTGTTTAATCTGTTTTCAAAACAGACTGTGAAATAACCATTGTGCATGCACCTTCTGTTTTTATAACTTCTGTGCTTTGATATTGTAATTGATGCAAGTGGGTGCAATTAAATCTTTATTTGGAAACTTGCACCAAAGCAAGTCATTCAGAAAAAAGCCACCAATGTGCTTTGACTCTGGATTCTCACACATATTTGCACTTACAATCAAAGCTTTTGTTCTGTTAAACTAACAAGGGCTGTTTAGCATAAGAAAGAGTTAACACAAGCTGCCTTAGGTTGTGCTAATTTCAGGAATAACACTCGAATGGGAAGAAGTCTGCAGGAAACTATGCTGTCCCAATAAAAATGACCAATTTTTATTTTAATAAGTAACTCACCACAAGTGGAAACATTTACTGTTAAAAATAACTGATGGTTTGCCAACGATTACTGTCATTCAGCGATCAAACACCTCTCTCTTGATTTTCTTAAGCAAAAGAAAGATCACAAGAATGCCGATCGGATCTTTAGCTCAAACTACTTCTAAAATAGCCAACAAACTCCACTACTTTCACTCGCTGGGTTTTTACAGCAGCACAAGAGACAGGCAGGGATCAAGATCCGCAATTAGCTCTAACACATGGCTGGTTAGGATGTCTTTATTATCAGCGCTGGGCCACAGCTATTGACCAGCTATCACATGGCGGCGCATACTTCAGGTACTGCTGCCTTAAAACTTCGCTGTGGATTCATTTGCGTGGAAGGGTATTTTGTAGAAGGGTGAGTGCGATTCATTTTAGTGAAATGATCTGTCTGCTTGGTCCCACTGCGGGGCCAGGCTGTAAAATCACAGAGCTTAGCTCAGGTTGTCTGCTGCTTCTGGAAAGACTACAGGTCAAAAGCCTTTTTTTCTTTTGCTTGGAGTTGCTCAGCTAAAAGGGAAAATCTTTAATGCAATAAAAGGTGGTGTGTATATGCATATATATATTTACCCATATAAAAAACATAATTTTTTTTTCTTCCTGGAAACTTCAGGTAGACCATTTTACTACCTATGAAGCAAAGTCATGTTAGCACATAGTGGGTGTAGTCAGGTTTAAAAGCCCTTACAGCAGGTTTAAAAACCTCTATGGTCATTTATCTGGTGAATACCATCTTGGCCTTCTTGAGACCCAAAGAAGACGACTTCAAAAGGGCACTCTTGGCAGAATACATCTTCAGCACAAGCCAAGGCTATTTATGGTGTTCCCATGTCAGGCTATCTTCCTGACAGGAAAGGTCAGCCTTCTCTCGTCTCTCGAACAAATACAGTGCAGACACTAACCTCAGTCTAAGTCTGTCACTGGGAGGAAATCAAACTCAACTCCACTGAAAACTTCTTTATTGTTGATGAGACTGGTTTAAGTAGCACCTGGACTAGCGCCTAAAAGAAGTGCTTGTTTTCTGACGATTGCCTCTAGAGGTAATTCAGCTTCCCAGGGACAGGTCTCATCATCTCCTGTAGTGGGACAATTGCCCATTACTAGAGCACTTTCTGTCCCTAGTGCCATCCTTCAGTAGATGACGGTTGTAAAGCTTTGCCAGTCTGACTCGCCTGGAGTTTGTGCGACTTCCAAAATTTGATTTTAAGATCAGCTTAAGCCCATTTAAGATGACGGTGTCTCTGAAAGGAGATGTATTTTCTTCCTCTCTCCCTTGGGTGTTTCTGTGCCTTTGCTTGTGTCAGTGCTAATGTTTTCATAGCTTTATGGTCTGATTAAAGCTGACTGAAATTAGAACTGGGAGGAGAAAAGAAAAAGGGTGGATTGTCGCTTCCAGTGGTTTTTGCTGGATGTGAACCTGTCCTCTGAAGCTGCATCATCTGCAGATGGAGTGCAGCTCCTAGCTGCCTCTGCGGAACTGGGTGTTGCACTGCATGTCAGAGTACAGCCCTTACTACAGTTCTTTTGCAAATTCTGATTTTTCAGTGTAAAAGTGACTCTCTGATAGCATTCAGTTTAAAGAAAATGTTAGAAAAGCCTTGGATTTATTAAATGTGGAATGAAAACAAATTTCAAAACTAATTGCAAAATGGCATTTCTGTCCTTTTTTTAGAACCATGTGTACAGCCTTGGGAGGAGCATGAGCCAACTATAAAAAAATATTCCATGGTCCCTAGGACCGTACAGAAATAAGAATGTCTCTGCCTTTTATACTAGTCTAACTAAACAGGTTCCACCTTCCCACTGATCGATACCAGAATGAAGGAAAAGGAAAAATATTTTTCCCTCCCTACAACCAAATGTGGAATTCAAATAAAAACAAAATAAACCAGCCAGGCAAATATTACAACTTCCTGCTCCAGTCCTTTTAAAATTCAACTTCACTAACACAAGCTTGGAAAAGAGCCAGTGCCCTAAATTACCACTGAGAGTAAATAACAATTATATTTGCCATAAGAGGAGGTTTTGGGTAAGTGTCAGCCTAAGGACAGCAGATGGGACTATCTGTTGGGAGTTTCCCTTTGCTGCTGCAGTAGGTTTTGCTTGGACAGAGAGCAGAGAGCTGAAGAGAAGGAAGGGCTGAAGGGTTCCTCAGGCCCATGATGACATCAGGAGCAACAAACGCTTTTCCAGCCAGACTTCATTTTGCCCCTTTCAGTCCTGTCCCTTTCCTCTCTCCTGTGTCCCTTCCCCTTTAGCGGTCGCAGTCGGGGAAGTGCCAAAGGACTGCTGCGGTAAAGGGCAGTGGGGGGAGAGCTGTGGGTACCGAGGGAGAAAGGGGGAAGCCATCAGGATGAGGAACAATATCCTCCTGTGCCACGAGCTGAAGGGAAGGTGCAGAGAGGGGCAGGCTGTCAGAAGGGTCAGGAATCTCTTTTGTCACCCAGAGCCTTTCAGGAATGCCACAGCCAGCAGGCTCTGCAGCCCAGTGTCTTTTTTCAGCATCAGTCTTTTGTGAAAACCTCCCTGAAATACATCAAACCCTGCTAGCATCCCCTTCTTGCAACTGTTCCCCTAAACCCCTTTGCTAACCCCTTCAAAACCTTCCACCTCCCCCTTTGAAGACCCTCCAGCTCCTTGCTGCCCAGTTTGAATGCCCTCAACCTATTTTTCTTGGTCAAAGTTTGACTAATACCTTCTTGTTTTCCAAAGTACCATGACTTTTTCCATCCTTTCTCCCCCAAATCTTTCTGCCACTACTACAACACTGATTTTTGCCTATCCTTTCTTCATCCTTGGAACATCACAGGTGTATCTAGTCCATACTGCCAAACAAACTGCTGCTGTGACAGCTCAGTAGGCCCCTCGGATGGCATCACTCATGCTTGCCTAACACTAGCTCTGCTTGGAAAGAAAAGACATTTCTCTTCATCACTGAAGCCCCCCCACCAACACTGATACAGGACCTGCACCTGTTCTTGGGACTTTTTATGCTTTCAGAGGGATTGTTCTGACCTGCAAAGTAATCATGAAGTCTTCCAGCAACTCTCTACCCCATGTTAACAGTTCCCTCTTGACCTTTTTCAATATTACATTTCAGTTTTGACTTTGTCCTCACTTTTTCAGTTTTCTCTACAATGAGGGGTTTTTTACTGGCACAAGATGTGACCCATAGATGTTTTCAGGAGGTGAACTAGAGGTTTTGGCAGTAGAGTGAGGACATTTTGGGCTTTTGGCACCTGGAAAGGGAATGACAAGTGTTTTGGGTTTGTGGGATAAGCATATTAACTTTCTTTTTTTCTTCTTAAAGTAGCTGGCTACATTTAAATTGTTCTCTAATGACATGTTTATAAACATACCATGTTATGATGTCTGGATTTGTTTCTCAATCTATGATATCCTAGATTTAGGCCCAACAAGAAGAATTTAGGTGTGGAATTATATACATATAATTCTATCTATACATATATTTTATATATGAACATATATTTAATTCTACACATGTTTACACATACTTTTTTAGGGGTGGATATTGGCATTTAAGTCATTCCCATGGATAGGAGGAGGTACCGGTGGCACCCAAGACAACACTAAGAAAACTTGCCTCCAGCAAATGCGTTCTCCCATGCAAGGAACACTGCCTTATCATTCTTTTGGTGACTTGAGGCTGGATTATGATTTTAGTATGTGGTTACCTTTGGTGTTATGACCAAGATTTATGGTCAAGAGGGCCTTGAGTGAGTCTGCCAGCTATTATGGCTGCATTTGCCTACCTGTTTACTTGTAGGTTTTTACATTAGGTGCCAATTTCCTTGGGGTTAATTGTCTTAACAGGTGCAACTATGAAGTTAATTACATAAAAGAAGCAACCTAAGCATATTGGCCTGTTTTCTCAGTGAGAATAGAAGAAGTGAGACTGAAAGGTCCCTGTTATCGTATAAAGGTTGCTACAGAGAGGTATTGCTGGTCCTGCAACGTCTCTGGTCTTTCTGCTCCCAAATATTCTCATCATTATGTTTGAGATGAGATCATAAAGGGGTTAAATGAAATATTTTCCTAAAGCATTATGGGATTTGCTGATGCTTTATAAAAATAAAAGGGCTACAGGGGCTGTTGCTTCCTTGACTCGCTAGGAAAAAATGAATCTTTATGTTAAACTATGTGTATTCCCACGCTCTGTCCAGAACAACATCATGAACACAGTTGTTTTTTTAGGCAAGTGGTACCTTGACTATGTGCAATATTAGAAGCATACTCAAAGGGGGAAATGGTAGGAATGAACCTTCACAATTAAAGTTTTACTGATTTTGGTGAGTTTAACCTAGGAGTTGTTCGAGTACTTCATTCTTTTTCATTGCAACTTTTTCACGCTGGAAGTTTTGAGTAAGGTCAAAGATGAGAATTATGTAAGAGGGAGGGACTTAAAGATGACCATTGGCCATCAGTTTACTAATAATTAACATTAAAAGCTATGACACATCCTGGCTTCTAAATTTTTGGCTTTTTTTCAGTTTTTGTTAAGTATTGGATGGTTTACCTCAAATTTTTTCAGTAATGAAATTGAACTCTGTCCAAAAATGTGAAGTCAGCACAAGTTCTGAGAGCACATTGCTCACTGAGTTCTCACACTTTAAAGCCTTACGGACTCCATATATACTCTCCCCTTAGCGCTTTCCCT
>NW_009258952.1:6830055-6834650 GCF_000687185.1 Egretta garzetta | reverse complement strand
GCTGACTGGTTAAGTCTGTTGATTTTCCTGCCTTTATTTGCCTCTATTTTCCAACTGTCTGGTGTGTTGAGCTCTTCCCAGACTCACTGATCACTTGTTTACTGTGCTGAAGTTGGAACTCTTGGCCAACTGGCAGCTGAGAGGGGAAGAACCACAGCTTCTCAGTGCATTAAATCGTCATATTAGTCTCTAGCTTGGAAAATCTTTTGCTGGCTTTGTTTTCTTTTTCCCTAAGCATGACATGACAAATATGCAGGGTTTTCATTTGTTGGTTTTTTTCTTCTTTTTTTTTATTTTGGGATATTTTTAAAAAAGTTTAGCTATGACAAATGTAACCAGCTCTCCTGCTAGGGTAAGAAATACGGGGGAAAAAGTTTAGCTATGACAAATGTAACCAGCTCTGCTGCTAGGGTAAGAAATACGGGTTTTTTTTCATTATTGCAGTGCTCTTGCTTGGTACTGACTTACTATACAACTACTAATAAGGGAGCTACCTCAGAAGAAACAGTAACCAAGGAGAACGAGTATTTTGGGAGGGGGTGTAGGGTGAAGCAACACAAATTTGGGACTGAGAAATATTGCAACCATTAATCTTCTTCTGGGGTCAAGTGATAGTGATGACAACAATCTGACAAATTGTAAAGCCCTGTGATAAATGGAGTCAATTATGAACTTTTGTCTGTCTCACCTGCACTCTACCCTCTGTTCTGGTTACCCCTCTGGGGGACTATTTTTAGTATTGCAGACCTGAAATAAATTGTGGTTGGGTATAACTTCCATATCATCCGATTCTGTTGCAGGGAAGTTGGAGGAGGGCAGGAGAGCTTCCTTTAAAAATTGAAGAAGGCCAGACCCTTCCATCCCACACCAGCTATGCACAGGCAGGTAATTGTGAGTCTGGAACTGCACCCTTAATGCATTCCTGAAGCAGTCCTTTTGTACCTAGCATATGTATGGAGTCATACTGGAAGAGTACGTGTATACGCCCATATTTCAAAGTACATTGCCCTGGAAAATATAGAAATTGTTCTGGAACACCTGAACTATCATCCACGCTTCTAGGATACAGAACCCTGCATTTTCTTTTACTTGCACTGAGTGCAATTCACTGAACCTTTCAGTATTTTTTTGCACATTAGCCTTATCGTATTTTTACACAGAATAATCATTGTTGGAATATTATGTTCGAATGAATGGGCTTGAACAGGCACAGTGAGGAGAAAGCTACCCCAGTGGATATTTGGTTGCATGGCCCACAAGTTAGCTATTTTTTCTTCCTCTGAATAGGTTTTAGAAGAAAGAGTTGACCTTTAACGACGCCCCTCAAAGCTCTCCAGGTTTGGTAGGTGCACTCTGAGAACTCAGTGAAGTCATTCAGAGGACTGCAATGAAAGCATGCCTGACTCCTGAATCCTGCTTAGCCTTGGGCATGGGTTTTCAGTGCAGGGGAATGCACAGAGGTGCCAGGGGAATGCTTTTAAAAGACCATGTGTCTGTGGAATTTAGGTGACTCCAGGTTAGGAAACAGCTGAGCAGAGTTTTGCACAGAATATAGTTTGGGATTTAGCACCCAAATTTTACATGAGCCCATGTCTGGCTTTGGAACATATGGAAAAAAATAAAATCAACTGCTGACTTCAGTAGCAGCTGCTGTATACTCAATACTTTTGATCAGACCATTTTTACTTAGGTTCCTGAATTGGATTTATGAGCCAACCTGTGAAAATCTTGGCCGAAGTTCTTGAAAAGAATTCATCTCTCTTATACTACCCATGATGAGGCCCAAAAACTACCAATGGCTAAATTCTTTGAGAAAGCAAGAACAGCTGTACCACACTAAATCATGGGCGTACTAAGCTTGGCACCCTCCAAAAGTGGAAAATAGTAGATGCTTGGGGTAAAGTGTAAGACAAGGACAAGCACAGAATGGTACTTTTCCAGGATCCTCTCCTGGCAGTTCAGGGATTCCCTGTACCAGGAGTTCTGTATGTGCATTTAATTGCTGTGAGTAGATTATTTTTTCAACCCTTTTTTATTTTTTTAACACTTGAATACATGTAATTGCTGTGAGTAGATTATTTTTTCAACCCTTTTTTTAACACTTGAATACATGTAATTTTTTTCCTCCTCTGCATCCCGCAGCAAGGAGTTCCAAGTCTTCACTGTGCTCCATATGAAGAAGCATATCTTTCTGTGCTTCTTTGAACCTGCCATTTGCCGGGGTCTTTAGAGAGAAACCAAACATTTGTTGGTAATTCCTTATTTACCTTTTCTTTGCCACTCAGGATTTTAGAGGCCTTTTTATTATATCTCATCAATGTATCACCCAAGCTCAACATGAGCTCCTGCATGTGTACGTTTTAGGCTAGAATTTGACCGTGGGCTTGCCTGTGTATTTATAGTGGTGCTCTAGAACATGTACTCCTATATAAACTCTTCAAAACTAATTGAATCCAGGGTAGACTTACCATGATTCAAGGAAATAAAAAAGCAGATTCTGTTCCTATTGGCAGTGGAGGTAGACTGAGGTTGCTGCAGGAACCACGAAAAATCCCCTTTAAATGCTTTTAAGAGCTGAAAATGGCAGCATTGAGAATTACATGAGGTTCTTGAGCAGACGTGGGTGTATGTGACTGTGTACATGTGTCCGCAGACACACAAAACTGCCAAGGCCATCTGAGCGGGAGGAAAGGTGGTGAGTTTAGTCTAGGCAACACCGAGCAAAGCTCAGTGCCCTGGCTTAAAGACGCTGCTGGCTACCATGGAAACTAATCGGAGCTAGTAAGTAAGGGACATGCTAACTGTGGGAACAAACCAGGAGTGACTATTTCTCAATATCACAACTGCCTACAATTAATCTTGCATATTAGGATTGTCTCGAGTTACTTGCGTAAAGCATGGATTCACTTTGTTGCAAGTCTTACCTGAGTGGGGTCAATCTGACCTTAGCAGGAGTTCATGGGTTTGGGAGTCAACTTGAGAACCTGGTTTGTGATGCATTATTTTAACAGTATTTCAGGTACAGCTCTTCCCGTGCAGCTCTCATTTCAGCCTTTAAAACCTAAACTCTTTGCAGATGGCAGTCGGGATTGAGGAGAAGCGGCAGAAAAGTCTGTTATAAACTGTCACAGCAAACTAAATCTGGCTGCAGTCATCAGGATAGCGGTTAAATTATCCTGCAATATCAGCAGTAGCTTTTGTGTGAAAACATGATCATGCGCAATGTTTGAGGGCTATTGCTAACATTAGTTTTGGAGATGAAAGTTTGTATTTCAAGTCGTTGAAGAGTCTTTGATGGGAAGTGTGTGCGTGCGTGTGGCTCTGTGTACAAAACACGCAATTAGGGGTCCTTTTAACCGTGTCAATTTTACACAATTGTGACTTGCCAGGCATCAGCAGAGGCATCCCTGACTTACGCAGGCATGAAAAAGAACAGAACTGGGCCTGTACGTCGAATGAATGCTCAGTATCTTGCTTATGTACATTTATAAACAGATATAATACACAACATTGTGTAAGCATACACACAACACAAAATGATTGTACTGTGCGTAACCGTCATTCATGTTGCTTAAAAGTATCTCGAGGTTAAACCCTGTTGAGTTTGTGTCTTGTCTGACCAATATCAAATAGAGCAGCCGTGAGCTGAGTTGCATTTTAGACAATGAGTCAGTACACAGGATGATACAGCACAATTTGGGGGCTTTTTGGTATTCTACATCTCTGATCACCATACATTTTTAATGCAGAGTTACTAATACAACACCGGTAAGAAGTGCAGCTAAAGAGAATGCAAACGGGTTTAAGAATGTCTCCAGGGCTTTCCGGGTGTGTAAGGTTATCCAGCCTGTTTACAGACCACTGTCTGCCAGAACAAAACAAAATCAAACCAAACCCTTGCCCTGAAGGCATAACTGACAATGTTAAGAATCTTACAGCACCCCAGGGACAGTAGTTGCATCCCTCCTTCACCACATATTATGGTCGAAAGTACTGTTTCGTTGTTTATTTATCTGGAATTAGCAGATTAGGGAGTAGCGTTTTAGCGAATACCCAACATCTGTGAAAGCAGATTCAGTTTAATAGGCTGAAACAGACACCACATAATCACTTTGGGGAAGAATTTCGGCAAATGCAATTGTGCCTACAGTTTCTTCTTCTTTTTCCTTTCTTCTCCCGGTCAGCTCTGATAACAGCTAACTAGGCACAAACCACAGCTCTTCAATCTCCCTTTTTATTAAGTATTGCCTTTGCCACTAGCGATTCAGAAACAGCCTTGTGTAAGGTATTAAGGAACAAGTAAGCCAAATCAACATTTCAAGGCTCGCATATGGCTTTCATGTAACTGGGTAAAGTGTGCCTTTTCACAATTGCAAACCTTTCTTCCAAGTTGGATGTTAGCACTCTCGCTTAGACTAACTTGTAATGCCAAAACGACGTTCCTCCCTCTCAGTTCAAAGAAAACACAACATCCGTCATAATGTGAAATGTAGATTTAATGCGAGTGTCAAGTCAGGCACTTGGTAATGAGGTAAAAACCCTTTAGATTTAAGTCTGTCTTCCACGCTATCCTATTACAGGGAGGGGAAAGGGAA
>NW_009258952.1:6829844-6830044 GCF_000687185.1 Egretta garzetta | reverse complement strand
TAGCAGCTTTTCTGTGTCCCTTATCTACCCTTCCCGGACACCTTCTGTAAATCAGTGTATTTTTCCTGGCAGTGTCCCCGAGAGGGAGGAAGGTGTGATAAAGCGCTTGCTTTGTGGCCGAGGGAAACTGAGGTCCAGGCTAGACACGGTCCAGACCTGCCCAGAGCCCCCAGCTCCGGCTAGGGGTGGGGTGGGAGTGA